>NC_091825.1:113749433-114016933 GCF_038994185.2 Dermacentor albipictus | reverse complement strand
CAAGCGCGACGGTTCCTCGCCCGCGGCGGACGGCGCCCCGCGCACCGTGCCGGACGTGGCGCACGACAGCGAGCTCAAACGCGCCGCGCTCGCAGCAGCCGCCGCCGCCGCCGCTGGCGCTGGCGACAAGCCAGCTTCCGACGACGTCCGCGCCGCGACGTTTGGCGCTGCGGTCGGCTCGGCGGTGGTGGCGGGCAGCGTGACCGGCGCTCCGAGTGTCGAGTCGTCGTCTGCCAACGTCAGGGTCGTCACAATGCTGGGCAAGCTTCGGGGACGCACGGTGAGTCTCGGCGTGCTCCTTGTTTGTTTGTTTGTTTGTGTCTGTCTGTTTGTTTCGCTTGAGCTTTCTTCCGCGGTTTCGCTTTCGGTAATTACGCGCCTCTCTGGCTGCCGCGCGTTAATTGTAGTTTTCGCGTAACGAGTGCGCGCCGGAAGCAAGATCGTGGAAGCAGACGAGGTGTTGGAGCAGACGGTGTTGTTGTTTCAGTGCGCTTCCTGCCAGGAGAACATTTCGCTCATTTTGCGTAACGCGAAGCTAGGACAGGTGCCGAGTAAGAACTGAGAAACTTAACTTAAAAGCAAGAAAGAGGAATAGTGTTTCAAAGATCTGACGACATCTTGATATTGTAACACGTCCTACTGTAGTGCCGTGTTGTCGTTGTGTACTCGTGTGTCGTCTGCTGTTTGCTGCAAGGTTGAGTGGAGGCCTCAACTGCAATCGACTGCTTTTGTCAGTCTAGTTTGTCATCCTTTTGACGGCACAAACAGAGGAAGTTAACGAAGGAAGCCCGAGATTTCATTCCGGCGAGTGTTTCCGCTTGCTTGTGCGGTTCTGTCCTGTATTTGTGGCCAGGATAAACGAGACCGAATCGCCTTGGAGAAAAGCTGCCTGCATTTCCGAGGCGATGCCCTTTCTGTGTGCTCTACCAGAAAGGTGACACCTTTTTTAGTGCAGTAAGCTGCAGCTCTGAACTGCACCTTCGTCGTGAGCGACGTCGCCAGCGGGCTTCCTCTTGTTTTATCGCCGAGCTGCCCGCCCTTCCGTTACGTTCACGTCGCTTCACCGCTACGCGTGCCTTTCTCGCTTAGCTTTAGTGCGCAGGGCGTGTTCGGTTGTTGGCTCCCAGGTTTTGTCTGGTTGCGGAGATCGTAACTGAAGAGAGGTGGACCGAATCCGATCACACGCGGCGAAATTTGTTGCAGCCCCTTCTTTAGTTCCTTTATTATTATTACCATTTAATCGTTTTGAGGTGTTGGTGGTGGCGGCGGTTGTGGTGGCTTTGTTGTCACGGCAGTTCGTGTTAGCCTGTCAATCGGCGCCGCCGACAGCTGCTTCACTAGCGTGCGATACGGGAGAAGTGGTTGTTGTAGTATTGCGAAGCTCGACCGAGGTGTTTGCTTTTGCTCACGTTGTGGCTGTCATTTTTACATTCTCCGCGGAAGTGTCGGAAGTTATCTGACGCGTTTCGGGTGAGTGCGACATTTATCTTATCACAGTGAGATGCAGATGAGCTTATTTGCTTTTTCTTAATACCTTGTTGATTCGTCATTGGACGCTCCTTCCCCCCCCCTCCCCCTTTTTTTTTGCGATGTAATTCCATTAGCTCTTGTCATTTTGCCCTCTCACAGCGCATCCCGCAAAATTAATGAACTCGTTGAGCCGCTGTTTAGGACTGGCCTTCTCCGGTGTGACGGACGAGCGGACGCACACTGTTCCAGCGGTGACGCCTGTTTCCGCCCTTATGCGAGCCTTGTTATTGTCGTTATTAATTTAGGCGCGTTGGATCCACGCGCGTAAACAGAGCTTGTTTGCTCGCATCCAATTCGGTATCCCCGCCCCCCCCCCCTTCTCGCCTTTGCGTCCTCCTAAGATCGCATGTGTACGTTACACTGCACATTTCATTGCATAGCGCTGCATTACATTGCAATTCAGTCGTTTTTCGCCCTTAACTCGGGAGCGATTGCGCAAAATGTTCATCCCAGACATGAAGTCAGTTACACGCGGAACATTATGGAGGTGTTTTAATCATCTTGCCGTCAGCTTTGCAGAAAGATTTGTCACAAATTTGATCTGTGTCAGTGTGTCATCACAGTCGACGAAACGTGCCGTGAAGTGCCATTTCGAGTGGTGAAAGCGGCATGAAAATTAAAGATGCAAGATCGACATGCTAACCCATCACATTCTACATTAAGCAAATGGGAGTGGCTTTCACCAAACATGAGACGGTTACTTTATGTATTTAGAACTGTTGATTTCAGCATGGAAACATTAAGCACATCGGAGTGACTTTCACCAAACATGAGACGGTTACTTTATGTATTTGGAACTGTTGATTTCAGCATGGAAACATTAAGCAAATCGGAGTGGCTTTCACCAAACATGAGACGGTTACTTTATGTATTTGGAACTGTTGATTTCAGCATGGAAACATTAAGCAAATCGGAGTGGCTTTCACCAAACATGAGACGGTTACTTTATGTATTTGGAACTGTTGATTTCAGCATGGAAACATTAAGCAAATCGGAGTGGCTTTCACCAAACATGAGACGGTTACTTTATGTATTTGGAACTGTTGATTTCAGCATGGGAACGTGGTATTTTAACAAACAAAAAGTAGTAGGAGGGGAGAAGAGGGTAGGGCTCATTTTGAAAAATACCAGTAGGTATAGTAAGAACTGACTGGTGAAAGCGATTATGTGTCTAAGACAGAGCTCTCGACCTGTGAACATAGAAATGCGTAATATCCCGAGCGCACGACAGCTGGGGGAGAAAGGGGATTGGGGTTATCATGCTCTTTCCTTTATTTTTTTTTTCAAAGCTTGCCATTAGTGCACGGTTTTTCAAGGATCCATACGCACTTTATTAAAGATGGTTTGACCAGCAAACCATTGTTTGTTTGTTTTATACCAAGGCGACTTTGTCAATCACTTTCGTGCTGCCGATTTCGACTGCTTCATGAACCTGTCTGTATGAAATTGCCTCAATTCGTAACCCCTTGCATCTGTTCACTGTCAGAAGAGTTGCTACGGTACAGAGTATAATTTCTTGGTTACAGGAGAGTTTCTTGGCTCGTGGTTAACACGCCGGTTTTTCGCTCTCACCGTGACCTTTCCCGTTTGCTTCGATAATTGATGCGAGCTCGTGAACGTTTTCTGGTATTGCGACTTTATTGCCTACTTTTATGTGCGTCAGCGCTCTATAGAAAAGCAGAGAGTCGCAGAGACGTAGAGAAGATAAAGTCGGTGCTGCAGATTTTGCCGTCCAAAAGTTCCGTGACGCTACTCGTTGGAATCACAGAGAAGCGGTGTTTCTGCCGAAGCCGCGGCTTCAATTCCATTCTGTAGCGCCCTTGCTTGGAACCAGGGTAACGTTGTAAGCGCAGCACTAGGCCTATTGGTTATTATTATTATTATTATTATTATTATTATTATTATTATTATTATTATTATTATTATTATTATTATTATCGGTATTCTTCACCTGTTTCTACCGACGGTTTTGTCGGAATTTACTCTATGGATTCAGGTTTGGTCATCCCGCCTGCTGTTTGTTTGTTTGTTTTTTGTTTGTTTGGCGTATACATGCGCAGCCGACCGCCATTTTTGGGCATTCTTAATGAACGCCTCTTTCTTGGGCACTTGCTGTTAGCCTTAGCATCCGCTTCCCACCTTGAGTGCGCAATTCCTTTAAACGCATTACACATAATTGACTAATGCTTCTGCAGAAATAATATATCGTTCTATTGCGCATAATCTGCTGGGCCTCTCTTAACGACCGGCAAAGAGAGTGAGAGAGAGAGAGAGAGAGAGCAGCGCCTCATCAGTTGTAGCGGGTGGCTGCGGGGCATCATTGCATGAGGTTGAAGTTACGTAGATCGCTGTTTCCTGGTCGGAGGCGATTGGTGCTGACTAGCCAACACCACAGGATTCACTAGTTGTAATTTCCAGCGGACAACGGAGAAAAAAAAAATTTTTTTTTTACTCAGTATTAGTAAATTACGCTTCCGCCGAGGTATCAGAGAAACGAGTCTCGGTAAGCCAGAAAAGAAGCAAGAACAAAATGCGGTGGCGTCGACGCCCTAAAGTCTGCACGCCAACGCGGCTCGACGACAAAGGATTTTGACAGTGCCTGCGCGAGCCGAGTTAATTGTTCATCGATAAGGAAGGTCCGCACTGCATCTTCAGAGAACCGAGGAATCCAATCGAGCCCTCGGTCCAAATACGGTCCGAACGGCCCATATACGTGAAAAGTGCATTTGAAATTCGGGACGTCAAATTGACGTACAGGCGCCGAGGCATCGACGCGAAAATCGGAAACGGAAACTTTGCCGTTCATTTGTTTTTCTTCCAGTGGTAATTAACATTTTCTCTTACATTAGGGCAAACACGTTTCTGAACTTTTAATAGTATACGTTTGTGGTCTGTACTGACTTAGTATTGCCCTTTTAACACTCGAGGAGGATGTTTTAATACGGAAGTCGAGTGTTCAGTCGAACGCTATTTTTGACTCACTCGCAGCGCTTGTTTCCAAGCGAAGACGTCGCCGCCGCTGTAGTGTGTCGCGTCCAGTTGGAAGAGAAGGGAGGGGAGTCGAGGGACGCAGTGCTTCTTTTGGCGTATCCTTCGCAGTCGGCTCTGTTACCGCATCTCGGTGCAACGGTGAGGAATTTCCACCCGCAGCTGTGTTGTTGGTGCCAGCAGCAGCAGCAGCAGCCGTTCGTCCGCATGTACCTCACGTGTGTGAGCGCGCCGTTTTCATTTGTCGCGTAATTGCTGCGCCGCGCTTCAAACCCCAGCTGTACGCCGAACGCGCTCAAGAAACCTAGGAAAACTAACCCGACTGGAGCGCCGCCCCGCTGCGACCGAAAGCAACACTGGAGACGGGTGCTTCCGTTATTCGTATTGCTCATTTCGCTTTGCCTTTTCTTTATATGTGTATTATCGCCAGTAAGTGATTTAGCTTTGCCTTTGCTTTCTTTATATGTATATTATCGCCAGTAAGGCTTAAACCGAGGGCGCACGGCGACGGGCTCCACCAGCAGCACTCGTTTCTTTATTGCGTCTGTTCTTATTGTTCTTTTTTTTTTTCTTCCTCGGCTATGTGCGCGCGCGGGCCGGAAAGACGACAGGTATTGCGGCAGTGTACCGTTGGCATTCGGTGCTTGCGATACGTCGACCGCGCTCTCTTTTTTAATGCCCGAGGGCTGTGCGTGTGCGCGCGGCGTCGAGCGAGCGGCTGGTGGTTATAGTGCGAGTCGAGCGGAGCCGTGTACACGGGCACATTATCGGCGATGCTCTCGAGACGTCGCAGCGTGCGCCGTGGCACCATGCGCAGGAAGCCCAAGTTGGTGCGGCTGGACGACGAGGACATGGTCGTTCTGGCGTGGAGAGTACGTATATACCGTTTACGGGAATGGTTTCGCCCTCCCCCCACCCCCCTCTTATCACTACGTCACCTGCAGCCACCTCTTCTTTCTGTATCACTTTATCGCCGTATGATTTGCCGAATACAGCGCGTATTGGTGATAACGCGAAGGAATTTGGAACGTGAGGGCAGTTCCCTGGACAAAGCGAGTTGTATAGCACAGAGAGAGAGAGAGAGAGAATCATGAGGGAAAGGCAGGGAGGTTAACCAGGCTGAGCCCGGTAGGCTACCCTGCACTGTGGAATGGGGAAAGTGGATTGAAATAAGTGAAGGAAGAGAGAAGTACACACTTTGCGCTGTTACGGAAGACCATTAGCACACTAGAAGAAACATTGGATACAACATACACACTGTGAAATAGCGTACCCAAGCGCCATTAGAGGTAGCGTACCCAAGAAAGTGTTACGTACGCGAAAACCGAAACTGCGTTGCCCTTTGCATATTTTTTTTTTCATTCTTTTTGTACGCCCGGCGGATCGTGGCCCCTAACACTGGGTTCTCTACGTCATTTAGTGTACTTGGGGCTCTTCTTTACGCTATGACTCGGCTTGATAAGGTAAACCAACAAGTATCCATATGAATATGGTGGCAGGCTGGGTGGTTTGACGTGATTGCGTATGCTCTAGGTAGCGCGTCCGTCGCTCGTGGGTGGTGCATAACATACGTCGACCGTAACGTAGAAGCCATCTGTACCGGTTGGTGCAGCATACGTATGTGCTAACTGTACTGCTCTACGCAATGAGTCCCGCATTGCAACCATCGTCCAATTATCTGGTGTTTAGTAAAGCAATGAAGGGGGCTAGTTGGTGAACGTTCATGCTTATATTGCGCTCAGTTTTACAAAGACGATATTAAGAAAGGACAGGACGTGGACGGACGTAGCGCAAACTACCAACTGTTTAATAATGTTAAATAACGCGCTTATATACAAGGAGATATGGCGCGAGGGGGGGGGGGGGGGGGGGGAACCATGTATGCCTGACCCGAACTATGATCACATTCCGTGAACTTATCATATCTTTTATACCCCCCCCCCCCCCCCTCGCACCATATCTCCTTGTATATAAGCGCGTTATTTAACATTATTAAACAGTTGGTAGTTTGCGCTACGTCCGTCCACGTCCTGTCCTTTCTTAATATCGTCTTTGTAAAACTGAGCGCAATATAAGCATATCTGGTGTTTCTTTTAGTTCGATCGAAACCCGCTCACGGTGTCGTGAGCGTGCACGTGTATTTCAGTTTATTACCTGCAGGGTGGTTATACAAAACGTGCACCATGCGCTGCAGAGGAAGAAGTCCGACATTCGAGCGCTGTTGACTGCCGAGAGACCGCGTTTCCTCGCCGGATCAAATTAAGCGTGACGAACCTATTTCTAGTCGCGTAACCGTGTGTCCGCCTTCTCGCTTTTTGCCTTTAATGTAATAAGAAAAAGAAAAGAGGCTAATAGAGAAAGCGCGCACTTTCCGCTTTGCGAGCATTGTATCCCCGATCTAATTTCTCCTTTCTTTCTTTCTTTTTATTATTCTGTCTAGCCTCTTGTTTTGCCCTCGCGAAGGTGTTCCTTTTTCGGGACTCCGCTGGTCGCTCCTTCTGTTTCACCGCTCTTTCCCCGCGCGAACTTATGCACGGCGCGTGGCGGCGACCGAAAGGGGAAAGGGTGTTGAGAGAGAGAGAGAGAGAGAGAGAGAGAGAGCACACTGTTATCGTCGCTCGGAGTCAACACCGTTACACGACCGGCCCGCGTGCCTGCGCGCTCGGGGTTGGAAGGCGAAGCTCGCATTCCAAGGAATCCGCTGCGCGGAAAGCGAGATCGGGTCGTCGTCGTCGGCGCCTCCGCGTTCAGATTCTCGGAAGAGAGCGGCCGGCCGTTCCGAAGGGCCCGGGCGGAAAACAAAAGAGGGGCGCCTTCCTTCTCCTTTTTCACTCCCTCTCTCTCTCTCTCGCTCATCTTTCTTTTATTATTGTCTCTCACCCCTTTCATTCTTTCTTTCTTTCTGCTGGGAGCGCCTCCTCGGAGGTGCGTGTGTGTTGCGCCGAGCAGTGGGTTCTTTCTGAGCGGACGAGCCCTGGAGGAAGTCGCCGGTGGCGTGAAAGGGTTTTACCGACGGCTGCGTGACGCCAGATGGAAAGGGATCAGCCGGAAAGGAAGCGGGACACCCAGAGCACCCCCACCTCCAATCTGCACTCACCCGCCCCCCCCCCCCCCTCCGTCCATAGCTGCTACTGCCTCTGCCGCGGGTCGCGGTTTCCGTTCTCCGTGCTGCAGGGAAGCGAGCATGCCTGATCTGCTGTTTCGTCGTCGTTCCCTTTTTCTTCGTTCGGAATGAAGCACGTGCCTTCCAAGTTTCGTTCGCCCCGGCAGCCCAGCGACGCTGTGGCTCCTTCCTCAATATGGTCGCGCACTGAAACAGTACGGACTTCTCGTTAGATGACGCGCTCGGTCTCTTCTAGCGACAGGTTGCGTGACGCGCGAGACGAAGTCTCCGCCGTGGCGTGAAGGTCAAACTTGGGACTTAATGTATCCAGGAATGTCCGTCGTCGTCGTCGTCGTCATCATTTGAATCGTAATCATCCTATATCAACATCCAAGACGAAGGACTTTTCTAGCGGTCTCTGTAGTTACTCCTGTCATTTGGCAGCCGACTACTAGAGATTCCTGCGCCAGTTGTTGATCTCATCACGCCACCCAATCTTCTGCGTCCCTGATTGCGTTTTCCTTCCATTGGCATTCACTTTGTCGCTCTAATGACCGCTGCTAGTCAATTCTACACATCACGTGACATGCTCAACTATACTTGTTGCTCTCAATCTCAGGTGTAGAAGGTCAGCTGCACCTGTTTTCTCATTAAGCCATACATACTGGTGTCTTACTGTCTGTTAACTTTACGCCCACCATTTCTTGCCTATCGCTCGTTTCTCGGTCATTAGCTTCTTCTCGAGTTTGCGAATGCCCACTGGAAGGTAGGTAGGTTATGGGTAATCAGTAAATTAAATTTTTGTATTATACGTGCTCATACTATGATCTGATGAGGTCTGATCTGATGAGGTCCACCGTAGTTGAGGGCTCCGGATTGATTTTAGCCACCTGGAGTTCTTTAACACACGCCTATATCCAAGTGTACGAGAGTTCTTGCACTTCGCCTCCACCGGAATACAGCCGACAAGGCAGGGATCGAACCCTCGAGCTCAGCGGCGCAACGCCTAGACACGTTCCACCGTCGCTAAGCGCAGGAACAGCGTACTTCACAAACACAAATGAAATATTCGCTTAGACCTGTTCCCACTGCGCGCTGGGGATCCGCCGATGTTTGCTTTTTGTCGCAGTCGCCGTTGCTGAATATGACTCTAGCTCGCCATGGTGCATATGCAACGTATAAGTGAGCGCGCTTTGCTAAAGCTTTCCTCAGATCCATCGCAGGTGGGTACGGATTTCGCTGAAAGGCGGTCCTTGCGCAAGCAAGAACGGTACCGCCGCGAATCTGCTTTGAATCGCATTTGCCGCATACTGGCCGCGTCGTTATGCCGCGTCGCTGCATAACGACACGCGTATGGCGCCGCTGGTTTCCGGCGCGCAGTTTTCGCGGTGGCGGTCGGCGCGTGTGTTTTATGCCCTTCTTTGGGCATCTTTCGTTCGCAACATCCGATCGCTCGTATCATCCGCAATTGTCTAAGCGGCGCGTCTCGAAGCAGAGGCGTCGGGAGTGCTTTGCGCCTGGGCTGTGGGAGGTGGTGGCCAGCGGTCGCGGGCAGGCACTAAGATGCCTGACCGGGTATCTTCAGCAATACAGGCAAGCCTCGATTTAACGGAACCCGATGTTACGAAATTTTAGATATAACGAATTGTTGTTAACTTCTTGACGCTTACATATTCAGAGTCTAATGCGCTGAAAACCGCGAAACGACAAACTGAAAACTCGCTGTTTTGCCCGAATGAACCAATTTTTTTTTTTTGTGAGGTGGCAAGTGGTCACGTGCAAGCACTAAGCAGCCTGGCCTGGTATCTTCAGCAATACAGTCAAGCCTCGATATAACGAAACTCAGTTTTACGAAATTCTAGATATAATGAATTGCTGTTGACTTCTTGACGCTTACATATTCAGTGAGTCTAATGCGCTGAAAACCTCGAAACGACGAATTGAGCTCACTGTTTTAACGAAGTTTATAGGTGAATAATATGGGTAAAGAAACGCGTCGCAAGAAATCGGTTGCGTTCAATGTCTCTCAACATTTATTCACGGATTGCTGCAGTAAGCGTATTACCATGCAGGTCTGGGGCGCGACTTTTTTCCTTTTGCGAAGCTGCCGGTTGGACTGACTTTGCATTGCAAGCTTTCCGTAGGCTCGCAGCCGAGTTGAAACCCATGTTGCCTTTCTCAGTGCAACCTATAGTTCGTGATTCTTCAGTCTAACACGGACAAAAGTTACGCCTTTTTCTCTCGTTGTTAAATAACCATAAGGTAATTCGTATGAACGTGTTGAATGTTTTTAATTTAAAGAAAAAATATACCTGGTCCCATTGACTTCGTTAAATCGAGGTTTCACTGTAGTCATGTCAAGGAGGGCGAGTGTAAGTGACGTTACCCCAGGGGGTGGAACGTCGGGCACTTGCCCCACTCCCTTCGAACTCTTTAGTATGGGCCCTGCCCAGCTCCTTGACCATCCTCCTCCACATCTCACTTTCCCCGTCGCCGGCTAAGTGTGTGCCTCCCTCCCCTCCGAAAGAAGTTTCTGGCTACGGCCACTCGTGAAGGTGGTGGTTGAATGGACGTCTCTGTTTCAAAGACTCGCATACTATTGGCCTCCGGGCCTGTATAGGCTTCCAACCCCTACATCAAGGAATCCGAACCAGAGTATTTTATATAAAAGAGACTTAGAATCGGGACTTTCAGGCCTTATGGAATGTCGCTTCTTCGAATTACTTTTGTGGCAATGTACGTTCAAAGCAGGTGCGCTGCGTCGACCGCTTCTTATCTACTTTTGGGAGTCTTTCCTCTTGTACGCAACAGTATTTCAGTATTCTGAAATTGCTTATTCAGACATAAAAATTAGCCCGGTTAATTGCTGTGTACATGTCTGTGTGCTGCTAAAGAAGAGATCACAAGCAAGATCTCAAGCCACCGTGACCGCCAACGCTCGCTTGCTTACTTAAATTGTTTTTTTCTCTCTCTCTCTCCTCTTCAAGCGGGCGGGCAGGATGTTCTTTTAAGCAGAAAGTTGCTGGCCCGCTTCCCTTTCTCACTGTGCTGTGTTTATATACGTTTGCGTGAATAATAATAAGTCCGCGCTAAATAAATCACACCAAGCTCTGGAAATCGACTCGGGACCCTCCCCTATAGAACGTCCCTCGTAGCCGTCGGCGTTGCTAGGTGACGTTAAAAGCCAATCGCTCGCTCAATCCTCGCTCAACCAGTCAGTGTTTCCTGTGCAGCGCCCAAATCGAATCAGCACATCATCACGAGAGCGTCGCATCACCGATGGCGTTCGAGCGAACTCTTAGCGTCGCCCCAAGCGTCAAGCGCCGTTCGGTTTCCACGCTACACTGGCAACGTCGGCCTTGGCGCTTTCGCCGGATCCACTGCAGCCTACGCGTAGACTTTTCCCTACCTACTTTTTTTTTCTTTTTGGTCTACGGTTTGCGCACTGCGAGTCATCGGTACGAAACAGCTGCAGCAGCTAGGGAACATTGCTCCGCGGTTCTTTTGCGCGTACTCTCCTCTCTTTGTTCGTCGGTGACAACGCTTGACATTGCGAAAGCGACAAAGCTTGGTATTGTCTGATCACTCACCGCGGCTGCGCACAGTGTGCTAATCCGGCGCGCCCGTGGGTAGGCGCAGTTCACGGGAAAGGAGTCCGTTCACTGCGTCGTGCTCTCGGAAAGTACACTCGAGTGGAACAGTGAACGAATCACGTAACGGAGAGAGAATAGGATCTTTAAATGGACGACTCTGGGTCTGTCTGGTGATGTGGGTAAGGCGATGAGAGCCAGGTGTGGTTCACTGTGGAAGCTTCCCGCGCGAAGCTTCATAGTGATGTGTCTCTGACGTTAGCCCGCGGTCGGACCCAGTCCGCGAACGTTTTGTGTCGCCTCCTCAGGCTGATGCTTTTCCCTGATTGTCGTCGTCGTCGTTGTTGTTGTTACTGTCGTCGTCGTCGTTGTTGTTGTCGTCGCCGTATGCGTATCATCCTGAGCTATCTGGCTGCATATCTCGTGCAACTGCAGCGGGGTCGCGTTTACTCTTCGTATCTTCGTGCTTCATTTTCGGAGCTTGCGTGCTGCATCTTGTAATTCCATATCATTTCTTTTTGTAACGTTATCTTCATAACTGTGCCTCATCGTCAGCCACCATCGCGTTAGCATTAGAGAGCGCGCTCTCGTTCAGGTTCGCTGCAGCCGCCGCCGCTCCGCTTACTCCGCCTTCCCAAATAAGATCTAGGGATCAAGACGGGGGAACCTTAAGCGAGTTGGTCCGACAATGTTTAAAGAGGAAGAGAACCGCGTCTCGAGACGGGACGTAAGACGAAGAAGTGGACAGGACGAGTGGTAACTAGCTGCTAGTAGTAGTAGCTAGTTACGCCTCGTCCTGTCCACTACGTCTTACGTCCCGTCTCAAAACGCGGTTATTTTCCTCTTTAAAAGATGTAGGGACGACGGCCTGCTTCGTCGGCCGCCGTCGCGTCGTCTTCCTGCACTTTTATATGACTAAGATGGTGACAACGGAGCAGCTGTCGCCATTGTTGGGTCACTGGAGCCCATTCTATCGCTTTACATTTCAGTAATGACGATAAAACGAACGCAACGCAAAGGAGAGAGGGAGGAGATACACTGGCCAGGCAGCTCTGTCCTATAGAAGGGAACAGGACTCTCTCAACATCGACGCGTCGCCCTCCCGCGGAGAGAGAGAGAGAGAGAAAGGCGATGGAAAGACAGGAAGGTTAACCAGACAGCATCTCCTGTTGGCTACCCTGTATTGGGGTGGGGGCAAAGGATTGCGATAGGTGTGAGAGAGAAGAGGATAAGAAAATGAACACACACACACACACACACACACACACGCACACACACACACATACACACGCACACACACACACACGGCTCACTGTCTGTATAGCCTCGTGCTGCTGAGTGCGGGGGGGTCGCGACATCAGTTCCTCGCCGGGTGGCAGCACTTCGCGATGTGCGTGAAATGGGTGCGCGTCAGAGAACTCCCGGGGTGTTCGTAATTATCAGTGAGCCCTACTCTACGGCGTCTGTCTCCGAAGGCCCTTGTGTGACTTCGTTACGTTAAACTCAACCAACAAATAATTGTAAATCGATCAATTAATCGACGGAGCAATTAACGCGAAGGGAAAAGGAAGACAAAGGAAAGTTGTGCAGACTTTAGGTATGTGGACACCTTATAAACCACCCTTTCCGTGTATTTTCCTTGTGCCTTATACATACAGATAGGGCCATTTATTTATTTATTTATTTATTTATTTATTTATTTATTTATTTATTTATAAACATACTGCTGCCTGTTGTATAATGTGTTTGTAAAGAGAACAAACTTCACTACACGATGCGAAGAACGGCACATGTTATATTAATAACACTTAGAAATTAAAAAAAAAACGCTTAACCATCGGTATACACTCTCGACAATGTTAACGTCGACGTACCCTCCACTTCCTATTAAGCATACGGCTATCCATACTTGATATTCAATGGCAATCAATCAGTGCACTACTTTTGTGAACTTAATAGAGTCCGCAGGCTACACAAGTTTTCAGCGTGCATTCTGTACAGACGTTGCCGATAAACAGCCGAAGTCTTTTTTTAACCCCCGTACTTCGATTAAATCGATCGTCGCGCGTGATTAGTCAGAAGAGGATGACGAGTCGATGCAAGCCATACACGGCGCTCGGAGCTGCAGCTCGGTGCGACCTAGCGATCCTCTTCGCGTACGTGGCCCTTTACACAAGCCGCTGCAGAGCCGCTGCAGTTCGTCACCATTTTTTTTTTCATTTCCTCCTCCTTGGTCGTCGCCATATAAATCGGAACGTCGAATCACGGAAGAAGAACGCGACGTTGCTGCCTCATGTCGCACGTCGGTACTCATGTTAAAAAAAAGTCTTGTCTGTTTATCGTCAAGCCGCTACCGCCAGGCCGCAGGCCCTGTCAGCCTGAATCATGGCATTCCTGTAGAGTTTGTCCGAGCTTGCACGGTGTGAGTAGCTTCTCGTACAGTCACCGCGAGCGACCTCTGTGTGGCGTCTTGTTTCCTTCCGCCAACGTGGAAAGAAACAGAAACTGGAGACGTCGCCTCCGAGATCGGACCAGCGCGGGCACCATGAGCAGCCCGATCTCGGAAGCCCATTCTTTTCCTGGTAGCGCTGTGATCGTTAGAACTATAACGCGCGGAAATATGGGTATACTGTGGTCACGAGCAAAGTTTGAATACCGCTTATGCCCCGAAACATTTTTTTTTTTTCCCTTATTCGCAGCCTAGACATGCCGGCTGAAATCAAGTGATACAGCCTACGTTCGACCAATGCAATGCGTTGGGAATATTCCAGGTTGCACGACTGAGTAAGAACAAATTTGAGAAATGTCGCTGACGCCGTGGTCGCTAGGCTTTCGCTCGCGACTGTACGTGGATTTCATTAACCTTCACGCTTGAGGCTTCAGACGTCATTCGTTCCGCGTCGCCCCCCCCCCCCCCCCCTAAATTTCCAAGTCATATTTTTTCTAAGCGCTCGAACCGAATTACTTTCAGCGCACGTGCGTAATCTCACGAATCATGTTTATAAAGCAATATATTGCCCAAATGTCATCGATCTCGCGAAGTCTCAAAGCCATTTTAAGCCATAAGAACGAAGCTTAGGCAAGCTTCGTTTAGCTTTCATGCATGTCATAACTGGTGGTCCCCCTGACAGTTTTTACTTTGGGACCTCCTTGTGTGTTACATTTCCTTTGTAATTTTAATAATGTCTAATAATAATAAGATTGATTGATCGATTGATTGATTGATTGGAATCCATGCACTGCCCACAATTCCCACGCTCGCTGAACCGCTATGCTTGCACCTCCCATAGACACTAACGCCAGAGTTTCCTCTACCTGCCTCTCTGTAAATCTCTCTCTCTCTCTCTCTCTCTCTCTCTCTCTAGCTATTTTGTTTGTTTATTTGTTTGTAGGTAGGAATCTCTGTGCGGTCACCACCGATACCTCTCGGTCCCTTTCTTTGCGCGTCGGCCAGTCTGGTCCTCGCTGTGTCAGCCACAGCGCGCAGGCCTTCTGCACATGCCTTTGGGCGTCGCGTCACTCCCCGACCGTCCTGCGGCCATTCGCGTCCAGCGCTCCCCTGACTGCTCCTCGAGGCATCCAGACCGTGCGCGCGCTCGGTGACACAGCAGCAGCGCCTGCGGCCGCGTGAGCGATCGTTGTCGCCGCCGCGGTTCTCAGGTGCTGTGTCGTCACAAGTGCCGCAGATGCGGTCCCCCCAGCTGCTCGCGTTTCCCTCGCCGCCATTGTGAGCGGCGCGCCCCCATTTGCTGGGCAGATGACAAAAAAAAAAAAAATATGAAGCAAGTGCGTGCGCGCGCGCACACGGGGATGTTATTTCGCCGCTGGCTCACGTGCTGTCTCGGCCGACGATGATCTGGACGGGCGAGCGTGCGTGCGAAATAGCCCGCAGTGCCTCTGAACGATTCCAGCGAAATACTGCGGTGCAGAGACCACTCAGTATACGTGCCGGGTCTCTTGCTCTGTAGAGGTTTCGCGTGATTTGGGAGTGGTATCTACCGTCGCGGGAATTTAGACAAGCGTTGTCGACAGTTCACGAGGGTCGCAATGTGGGGTTGATGGTGTTGCTTCTTCAAGGGGTGTACGGTATCAACAGGCTTGATTGGGTCCGTGCCCCTTACACATGACACTCGGTGAAAAAAGTGCGCCATAACTAAACAGGTTGCAGACTTGGAGTATACGGATACATTAAACAAAAGGCATAGATAATAATATCGGCATTCTCTAGCGCAAAACATCAGACGACTACACGTACGTTGGTAGGCAACAACGTGGGTCAATTCGCATGAAGTGTATGAAGACAAAAATAAGCCTAACAATAAGCTCATCACTTTTACCCGCAACAATATTTGCCAAATAAATTTTTACAGTGCTAGCGACGTCTCCTCTTTTCCTTTTCTTCTTCTTCTTATTCTTCTTCTTCTTCTTCTTCTTCTTCTTCTTCTTCTTCTTCTTCTTATTATTATTATTATTATTATTATTATTATTATTATTATTATTATTATTATTATTACAAAAGGTCCCTTGTTACATACCTAAAGGAATTACAGCATGATTCTGCAAAATCATACCGCAAGGTACATCGCAGCTTATTGGGACGAGCTCCTAGCAAAACGAGGAGGAGGAGGAGGAGGCGTGTGACGCAAGATTTAAACCCGGGGTTTCTCGAGCCGGAGGCAAGTGCCACGCTGACTCGACCCTCTGTTGTCGACGCGCGGTGGTGATTGATGGCGCGTTTTACGTAAGTCGTTTCTGGATAAACAGACACGCGGCGGAGGAGGACAGGGAAAGCAACAGCTGCGTGCACGTGAGCACGCACATAGTATTGGGACAGGTCGTCCAATAAATGTCAACCGCACCGTGACACACGACCGTCGACCGTATATGGCTTTTTCTCTATACGTGCAGCGTGTGCGCGGTTATTCGGAACGTGAACTCTTCGCGCGGGCGTCGAGTCAGCTAGGCGTGTGCATAGTCCAGCAGAACTTTTTGTTGGGCTAGTTGGTGCATGTTTCTGAAGTACTATAGCGCCAAACAGACGACA
The DNA here is from genome assembly GCF_038994185.2 of Dermacentor albipictus. NCBI lineage: Eukaryota > Metazoa > Arthropoda > Arachnida > Ixodida > Ixodidae > Dermacentor > Dermacentor albipictus. The sequence continues at coordinate 114,000,678 of NC_091825.1, read as the reverse complement.
CAAGAACAGGCACGGACGAGCGCTTACATTTTATTGGGCTAGTTGGTGCATGTTACTGAAGTACTATAGCGCCAAACAGACGACACAAGAAGAGGCACGGACGAGCGCTTACATTTTATTGGGCTAGTTGGTGCATGTTACTGAAGTACTATAGCGCGAAACAGACGACACAAGAAGAGGCACGGACGAGCGCTCGTCCGTGTCTCTTCTTGTGTCGTCTGTTTCGCGCTATAGTACTTCAGTAGTATGCATAGTCACTGCGGCGCCTATTTCAATAGACGCGTGCTTGCATGAATGCGACAGTACAGGCAGAGTATCGCATTTCGTGGCGCATCACGGTAATACTATGCGACAGCGGTTGCACGTGGCGTGTTTCGCCGGTGAGTTAGTTGGAAGAGAGCACACGCTGGGAAGCCATCTCACTTTTCTTCTCTCTCTCTCTCGATGCCGTACGCCAGCGTTTACACACACCGCGAGGGTCGACTTACCTGTCTCGAGTTATAACCCTTTACGCGCGTGTATTTACAGCAGCCGTTTACGTTAGTCTCGTGCGCTATAGATGCGATGCGCCGTTTACACGAGAGCGACGCGTGGCGTATCGCACAGCAGTAATGCACTGTAGGAAGGCGATTCGCATTTGTAGGCCAGGAGAGGGTGCAGACCGAGGCGGCGAAAGTCCCGACTGAGGCGGTGCGTGTAAAATGCTGGCGCATCGCATCGACAGAGAGAGAGAGAGAGAGAGGGAAACTACGAGTAATTCGAGGAACGCATTCGCCGGGAAACAAGTTTCCGGGTTGTTTCTGACGAAGGCAGACGCACCTCACGTAAACGCTATCGCATGTAGTAGTATATATAGCCTGATGTTCTAATCGCATTGCCGTAAACGCGGCTATGGAAAGAAACAAAAGAAAAATGGATGTTCGGCAGTGGACACGCACGCCACTTTCGTGGCGGGACGTGGTGGAGGCTGCAGCTCCCGCTCCTTGTGAAGGTGTTTCAAAGCAGTGTGGGCACAAGTTTTAATGATGATGCGAACTATAGAGTAGCTTATGTTCAGGCTCACAATGTTAATCAGCCGAATGTGGCCACTGAGATCGCGTTATACGGGACATGTTATTTATAAGCTAATTGAAATCAAATGTTAACCGAACATTCAGAAATGTATATTAAACATTGTGCTTTGTGGCCAGTCTTAGTCCAATTAATAGCAAGATATATATATATATATATATATATATATATATATATATATATAAACACTGCTTCGCAATTGCCGTATTGTTCTTGCGTTGTTTCTTCTACATTGGAATGCATCATGTAACCGCACAAAACAAGGGACAAGGAAGGAACACACAGGACAGGCGCGGCCACGATCACCAACTAGCCCGCTTGTCCCTGTTTCTTCTACATGCGGTATGCGGACCTTCCGCGATGTTTAACGGCGGCTACACGTTCCCGCTATAGGGGCTTTATTTTTTGTATTATTATTATTATGCTGTAATATGCAGGGGCAGCCGTGAAACGCGAGCCTTGAATTTTTCTGGCATCCCGCAGCTGCCGGCATTTCTTACCTCTTTTCGCGTGCCCCGATATGCCTCCCGACCGCGGTTCGCAGTCGCCAGTGCCATATACCGCACCACAGCACATATTGTTACGTTTCGCCTACGACGCGCGGTGTATAGCCGGCGCGGATGCAACGAACGCCGGGGCTTCGTTCAAAGCGGCGGACATTTTGGCCCGTTCGGAGCAGCCGCGACGCATCCCCGCCGAGCGCGTCCCGGCATGTTCAGTGCCACGTGTCTTTGTGTGTGCGTGTGTGTGTGTGTGCCCACGCTTGTCAAAGCGCGGCAGCCGGGGAGAGGAGCTCCCCAAGTGTGAAGCGAGGAGGTCTGACCGGCGCCGGCCCGTCTGATGCGTCACTACACTCGTCTCTACATGTCTCTCAGTCCGTCTGTGCCCCACCGTCACGTGGTGTCATCCCGTGACCTTCCTTCTTGCCCGCGACGCCAAGAGTATAAAAGCAGCTGCTCCCGGACGCCAAGAGGGAGGCTCCGATTTCTTCTGTTGAGTAACGTGCTCTCCCGTCTCTCTACTTCGGTCGACCTGACCGCCCGCTCTTTGCGATGCTAGAATAAACAAGTTGTCCTGTTAGCAGTCGACTCATGCTTTGCTGGGACCTTCGGATGCTTCCAGTGTGCCCCAGGCCGCCAGGCCAACGCTACCCTTGGGGCTTGCGACCCATTTGCAACAACGGGCGCCAGCGGTCCGATTGCAATAACGGGTGTCAGCACTGAGGTTCCAACAGCTGGTGGCAGCGCTGAGATTCCAAAAGCCAGTGCCATCGGTGCGGTTCCAATAATATAGACTCGCTGGAACGTTAGCGTGCCCTTCTCTTTGCGACAGTAGACCACAGTGTGGGGACTCGAACGCTACGCAGTAGAGGTCGAATGTTGTTTCTTCTTTCCTTTTTACCTTACTTTGGTCGAAATGGACCAAAGAATAAGAATCGGCATGAGAATCACCGAGTGAAGAATCAGCTGTACGTACGGTGCGCACATATTGCTGATTCTTATGCAATATCTATCGTAATGCAAATGCAGACATTTCTGGCGGACATTTAACCTTTTCAACTCTGACCAAGACTGCTACATGTGATCTCTCTCTCTCTCTCTGATCTTTGAGTTGTGTTAAAGTTTAATTAATTAATTAATTAATTAGTTAATTGAGGCTTGATACGTGTCACGAGTTATGTGCACCGACTGTGTGTGTGTGCGTGTGTGTGCGTGTGTGTGTGTGTGTGTGTGCGTGTGTGTGCGTGTTAAGGTGATGGTCTGCGCATCTGCATTGTTATTAAGCGCGCCGGCGCATACGTGCAGCGCGTATGCTTTGCATTTCGCTGCCTTCCACGCGCGCGCCGTCCCCGGCATTTTGAGTGTGGAGCAAGTTTTCGCCACCCGCGGGGTTACTTTCCCCGTTGCTATTTCTGGCGTGTTATTGTTTTTGTTGTTTCGCAAACTAGCCTATCCGAATTGAAAACGGACGTGTGCGGAACTGACCTCTCCCGACTTCCTGGTTCCGCGCAGCGCTTCTTCTTTTTTTTTTTTCCCTTGTGTCATCGGAGATTGTGCTGCAGGGGCAGAGGCACTTATCTCTACAATAGACCGTCCACGCGTCTCATCTTTCTAGGCCTGAACATCTCTCTCTCTCTCTCTCTCTTTCTGATGAGACCGGAAAATGCGCACCCTTTTGCCATTTTCATTCCGCCCTGACGTTACGGGAGGCAAATTATGCTTGAATGCCTTACCGTTTTCTCTTTCTTTCTTTCTTTCTTTCTTTCTTTCTTTCTTTCTGTGTGCATGCTCGTCGCTCAGAAAGCGCGAGCTTGGTGTGCACGCTCGCACACCCCGTGTTACACCTTTCCTTGGAGAAAGCTGCTAGCGTCGTTTCGCCTAATACTATAGATTGAGGTATGTAGAATGCGCTTGCGTTGAGAGGCGAACGAAAGGAAACGCGCCGAAAAAAAAAAAATTGACGCGCTCTCCTGGGTGTCGGTGTTCGCTAAAGTGTGATGATGGTGCCCGCGTTGGACATGTATACCGTCATCGTTGTCTTACCGAAGTACTGAAGCGCCAAACAGACGACACAAGAAGAAGCGCTCGTCCGTGTCTCTTCATGTGTCGTCTGTTTGGCGCTTTAGTGCATCAGTAACATGCACCAACTAGCCAAACAAAAAGTTATGCTTGAATCGTTGTCTTAGCCGTGCACTTTGCTTCCATTCAATCCAAAAGAGCTACCTGAGCCCTCTGGACTGTTTCGAACACGCGCCGGTGGCCCTTGAAGGCACTGTAGAAGCTGCAGCACGTGCCTCTTTGCTCACGTTTAACAGTCCGCAGAGGATCTCTTCTCCACCACTATGGAAAGAGAGCGGGGTGAAGGTCCTTATGACGTGCGGATGGCGCGTGACAACGCGACGTTTGGCGATGGCGCCATGATCGCGTGACTGACTGGGGGCTTTGCGATAGCACGCCCCAAATGGGTCATAACTCACGGCGGCTCTATCAGGCCTTGCATTTGTGTTTTTATTCTCCATTCTTGGGATGCTGTTCCTGCCGTAGCTATAACGGACGTTGCAAGTCCTTGGTGATTCACTATGCCGTGTCGTGCTGCCGAGCGCAACCCTTCAGATGATCGACTTTTTGAGTCGTTAGGCGCCCGCAGCTTCCTGTTGACGCTGACGTTTTGGGAGGACCGCTATCTTAATTGGTTGGCAATGTCTGTAGTGTACCACGCCTATACACTCGCAATCGCCAAGAGCACTGCCCAACCTGGTTAAGGAGGGAGGGGGCTGGAGGGCGTACCGGAATCGGCGAAATACAGACGCAGTGCAATTGGCCTGCGCAGGAAACAAGAGGAAGAGAGAGAAAGGGAGATAACGTTATTCAACAATACCACTCATCCGGTGGCGCCAGTGCCGACTCATATAACTCTAACCCCGAGCGCCGGTGGAAGCTCAGAATGCGTGAAACGTAGTCATGATTTCATACTGGAACGAGGCTTGATTTAAGTGTTGTACATCTCATTCTCGGTGCACTTTCACCTAGAGACGCGTATTGGCCTTTTGAGAGGCCACGGCCGCCCATCTTCTGCAGGCACTGTCCCCCAACCCTTCAGCAACGTCGACCATTCAGGGCTTCGTGAGTATACGGTGAACACGTTCTAACCACTCGCATGTCGAGGAGTTATTCTTGTCGTCAGCAGGGAGGGTGCGACTCTGTCAACAGCAGAGCCACAGAGGCGATAGCTTTCGATGAAGCAGCGTCCGTCTAACGCAGCAGACAGAGATTACCGCTTGCTTCTGAATGCATATGTATATCAGAACCCGAGTGGCGCCTCAGTGTTGCTGAAACGTCTCTGGGAAAATTAACACGTGCGCCTGGCGACGCGGAAACCCAGGATAGTGTGGGTCAGACGTTGGACCACTGTTGGCTTTACATCGCTCAACGTTGGTCCGACATTGGCCTCGTTCGCAGCGCTACTAGGGGTGGACCACCCACTGATCATCTCAGACGTCTGCGACAAGCACTCATTGCGTTTGCATCGTCCTTGCTGTGGGAACGTAGTGCTCGGGAGACTGTTATTCGGCCGCCAGTCTGAATCAGAACTGTGCGACACACGCTGCAACCCACGCTGAGTTTAAAGGCGAGCCATTTGGTCGAATGGGTTAACTGACAGTTTCGGCAATGAAATTCGTCAAGACGATAGTTGCGTCACCATTCCGTCAATTGACACACAGACGCGATAGATTTCGTTTTGCCATTCTTTCCCGCTCGCAGCTGTACTGCTTCCTTCTGAACCTCGGTTGTAAGGCCAACATATTTCCTATCTGTTCGATCTCCACCGTGAACTTCTTTCAGCGCTGCAAAGCGTGGTTTATCCGCTGCGTTCACTTGCGAATAATGGCACCTACAGTCTGTCCATTAGCTTCTTTAATGCTGCGGAATGTGTATCCATTCCTGGAGAAGCTCCCGAGCTGGGAACGTTCGTTTTCTTTCCTTTTCTTTTCATTTTTTGCCCCATCGGCAGTAAATGTATCGGGGCGGAAACATCGGTGATAAGCGGCGGCGGCGGAAGTTTGGAGCAGAAAGCTCATACCGTTATCAAAGAGAGAGAAGCTCAGCCCTCCACGACCTTGGCAGAGGTGTTCTTTAAGCCTCGCGGTGGTCTTTTGGTTGCAGTGGCACTGACCTGCTCTGATACTGTGGTAACTCTATCAGGGCGTACAGATCCGTTAACTAAATGAAGCCAGACCAGCTCCGGGGGATCACTGCAGCGCCTCGAACATTCACCTATATCATCGTCAACACCGTAGTAATATTTCTTAGTGACATGGCGCTGGGCTGCCAGTTGTACGGAAGACGTCAGCCAATCTGGAGCACAATCGTGGCAATGGGCCTTTCCCTTACGTTGCCGACCCCTTAGTGTTGCAGCCTTGTCTTGGTAACGAAGGCCAGATAGCGCCTCGCTGAACTTCCTTTCCTGTGCCGCATCACATTTTGAACAGGGTTACATTTCGCAAGTAGGTTGCAGTTGCGAACGCCGCATGTTCCGTTTACCCGCTCGGCGGTGGCGCGCAGTAGCTATATGGCGTTCTGGGGCCGACCTCGTGGTCGTGGGTTCCTTTCCTGACCGTGGCCGTCCCATTTCGATAAAATCGAAACGTAGTTACACTCGTTTAGCTGCGCGTTAAGTAATCCCAGTTGGTCAAAGTTAGTCCGCAGTCCCCCACTGCGGCGTAGTTACGACGCTGTGGGGTTACGCAGTGGTTAATCGTAGTTACGCCGCGTAATTTATATTGTCTACACATCGTAAATTTTCGCCAGACTCACTGAAACGACTCGGGAAAGGCGAGCGTCGTAGTCATTAGGGAGTTTCGCAAATGGCGCACCCAAAGTTATCGCACGCGCTAACCAGACTCCATACAAAAGCAGCCAAGCCGAGCTCGAACTCCGCGCACGCGCAGTGTCGCTGATCTTTCTCCTTGGGTACAATGGAGTCTCTTCGATACGCTATTTCCAAACCTCTCGATTGCGGCAGAAGCAGCCTGCATGCAGGCGTGTGGGTGCCATAACCGTTTTTCTTTCATCTTTCCGCGTCGTCGGACCTGACCTTACAGTTGGCGTGGCACGCGAGCGCGTGATGCTTTTCGGGTTTTCCCCTTCCCCCCTGTGTCGCTTGAACGCCGTTCGCGGTATACAGTCGAATGCCCTTGACGAGTCGATCAAGCCCCGCCGAACGAGTCCGTCTGTCTGTCGGTCAAACTACGACGTCGGCCCCGACGGCGTAGGTGAAGCAATCCATGCCGCCGCGTGTATATGTAGCGCACGATGCCACAGCGTGGCTGCGCGGGGTGCCGACAACAATTGTGGCGGAAACGTCGATCGCGTCCGCGCCGCGCCGTCTGACGCAGCTCGCTCGCTTGTCCCGCTGCGGAGCTTTTCGAAAGTGAGGGTGAAGTTCTCACCTCTACGCGCATCTCCATTAAGCTGTGGAGTATTGACTCCCCCCGTCCCTTCTGCATCGTCATCACTTCGCGCCCACCCTGTCAGAGCGTCGCCACATCCATATATGCGAAAACTTCCCGGGGGTTATATCACGTCTTCTAGCCGTCGTCTTGTATACGTCCTGTATACGTCTTGTTTGTCGTCTGCTCACGTACTGTATACGTCTTGTTTGTCGTCTGCTCTGCGGTCTCCCCAAGACGGATCGCGGCCGCGTGTAAAGACAGTGTGTTCAATTAGGCGTCGTTTGTTTGGACGACGCCGTCTTTCGAGCTTTCTGCGGAACATTTTTCTGTGCACAGCTGTCGCGCACGGCGGTTAGACGTTGCTGGACGCCCGGTGACTGAACTCGGCTTCCTCAAAACCGTGCGATCGGACTGGAATGAGGTCTGCGTCATCCGGAACGCGAACACTTCCGTCGCCTTGTCGGACTGTTTCTGTACGGTTTTGAAATCGGCACTGACTGGATTAGTGTTTAGTTGTTTTTTCCCCCTCTGTTTTCTATGGAACCTTTTACCCGCACGAGGCTACAGCTCGACCGTGGCGTCCATTTGTGCGGGCCTCGAAAATCATCAGGAACGTGCGCCATTTTTTTTTTTTACATAACTCAGGTGAGGTTTTTTAGCGCACGAAAAGGGACGAAGGACAGTGGCAAGACGCGGACACAGCGCTCTTGCCACTGTCCTTCGTCCCTTTTCGTGCGCTAAAAAACCTCAGTTATGAAACAACACGCCCTAACTTACGCTCTTTCAAGTTACATAACTCGTTGCACGTGTTATATAGCTTGTTCCGCACTGAACATTTCAGTGCGCGTTATGTCGAAGTGCCCTTGTAATACTTAGAACGTTTTTTTTTTTTTTCGTGTTTCTCGTTGGGGTCGCTTCCCTTATTACGCATTGCGTAGCTTCCGTAATTACGGTCGCAAACGCGCCTGAGACGCTCAACGCGTCTCTCACGTTTACTGTGGCGCCCTCTGGTGGTTACGGAGAAGGCGCACCTTGACGACTGCGACAGCGTGAAGTCGAGCCCGCATCACTTGTGCCGAGAAGGTCGTCGCGTGCGCAGTTTCTTTCGCCTTGCAGTAGCCGTCACTGTTGTGCAAGCAAGCGCGCTCTTCTCCCGCCGGGCGTAAATGGCCCTCGTAACAGCCTGTGCAACGGCACTTCAAAGCGAAGTGAGGAAAGAAAATTAACAATAAAGCGTGATCCGGCGCTTGCGGTTCTTTCTGTGCAACCCCCCAGCACCGCGTATATGGCATATATGCGAGGCTTAGAAATCGCCTATCCGTCGCGTCCTTCGTGTACGTCCCTCGCCCAGTCGGGTTTCGCAAGCGTGTGTCTATAGCACGTCGCTGCGCTGGCGCGTGACTTCGGTCGCGGACGATGCGAATGAATTAAGCGCATCCCCGCGCTGCCCTGGACCCGCGCTCCGTACGCATTCCGCGAAGGGTGCATTTGTGGGCATTATTTTTGATGGTGGATGAAACGTTGGCAGCCTCCGTCGTCGGCATTTCGAAAACGACGAAAACTGCTTGAAGATGATACGAAAACAGCAGGTGAGATGAAATCAAAGAAAGCAGTCGATAGCATTGAAGCGCAAACGTGCGCTACGCGGTACAGAGACCTGACTAAAAATTGGGACACACGCTCGGCGAATCTTGTGCATTGCGCAACCCGCAATATGAATTGCGTCTCTACTGAAGTATCCGCGTTAGATAACGCTTCTCGGAGATCTTTTTTCAATGAGGCGTATCTTAACAACAACAAAAAAGAACCCGGCACTTCACTCGGTGTCCTTGCTGCTTAAGAAACGACAGTTCAAGAACCGAAGAGGATCGATCGGCATTCAGTCGCGGTTGACTATACTTCGATCATAAGGCGGCGGAATCTCACTTTCAAGAGTCCACCTAAGAGATAATCTTTAGTGATCGGACTTCGGGACTATACTATACCGTCGATGTAGAGCTTCGATCCGAGGCTCCATTGTGAGTACATCCGTCGTAAGCCTCTGAAGTGCGTGCGTACCGACGCACGCCTCTCCGCTGGACGTCCTGTGCTCTTCCAGCGCCTGCCGAGCTCCTTCTTTGCGCGCAGCACAAGGTCGCTGGCCGCGAACGCGACGCTTCCTCCTCCTCCTCCTCCTCCTCCTGCCTCTCGCTTCCGCCGCCGTTCCTCTGTCAACACCTTCTCCTGTCGCTTCTATAGTTTCGTCTGCATCCTTGAAGTGCACGGGCTTAAGAGACCGCTTATAGTGTCATTGTGTAAGGTGTCCCTCCCACATGTACTCAGTGCTGACTCTCTCCCTTTCTTCCTCTTTCTATTCCCCTTTCCCCCACACCCAGTGTAGGGTAGCAAACCGGATGCTGTTCTGGTTGACCTCCCTGCCTTCCCTACCCTTGCTTTCTCTCTCTCTCTGCATCAGCGAGTGCCGGTTCTTCGCTTTCGCTTCCACCTAATAGAGAGGTATAGGTTAGGCGTCGCAAGCGGCTTGCGTACGCAAGAACTATAGGGGTGACTGTACTGCGCATGCGCACACTCTGACGTAGGGGGTCTGCGCATGCGCAGTACCATGGCCCCCTAGTTCTTGCGTACGCAAGCCGCTTGCGTCCCCTAGCCTAAAGCTCTCTAATGCCGCGCTCTTGCACAGATACTACGCCGTCCGTGCGGCCTTCGGCGACAGTCCTCGGGTCCCCGTTCAAAGAAACCGAAACTATAGACTAGGACCGAAGCTGAGCATGCTGAAGCGTCAACTGTCTTTGCCGGCGAAAACCGGCTAGTGAAGTATTCACGACTCGGCGGCCGCGAATCTGGCGGCACCACGAAATCGTCACACAGCTCCAGGTTAGGTTGTAGAACGAAAAACCTAGAACACTCCGGTGTTTGGTTATCGCACGATCTCGTGAAGCTGGCAGTTTTGCTTCGTGCGTGCAATTCCTCATTGGCGTCGTCGCGGCCAAGCGCACGTGGGAGTTATCCACATCATAACTGCTTCTGTAAGGCTGACGGGCGTTCGGTTAAGACGCATTTCTTCCGGCTGGCCGAGAGTGACACTGGCGGGTCTGCTCGCACAGGTACAGACAGTTGCAGTAACGCGCCGAAGTTTTTTCAGGAAGGTGCGCTGGAGGAGGTCATGTAATATCCGTGGAACTTTTTAACAGGGCAGTCGCGAGGTTACCTCGCCCGACGGCATCGCACGGTTGTGGCAGAGAGGAATCACCGAGGGGAAATGTTGACTGCAAATATGTAGGGGGAGGTCGTCGTAAGTCATCCAGTGCCCCGTGTTTCTATAAGGGAGACTCACGCCGGTTATGTTTTCTCTGTTCAAAAAAAAAAAAGAACTTTTATTATTTTTGCATAGGCGCCCTATACACTAGTGCTATAGAGAACTACGAGAACTCAACAAATTTTGTGGCTGTTTTTTCTTTCTTTTTTTTGTACCTGTGAGCATGGCATCCACAAACGCATTCGCGTGACAATCGTGAATGAAAACAAGAGAGACACAGGAAAGAGGAAACTTGAATTACGTTTGTCAGTCGTGATACTTGAGTGAACGCGCGTCGTGTTCAATTTTCAGTCCTTTTTCCATAGTACTCCCTCGCTCACCAATGGATATTCATCTGTTTTGTTCAGTACTCGCTCGTCAGGATGTATGACGTTCTGCAAAGCAAAAAGAAAGACAAAATTATGTGCTGTCTTTCTCCCGCCGTGGTTGCTTGGTGGCTATGGTGTTGGGCTGTTAATCACGAGGTCGCGGGATCGAATCTCGGCCACGGTGGTGGCATTGCGACGGGGACGAAATGCGAAAACGCGCGTGTACTTAAATTTAGTTGCACATTAAAAGAACCCTTGGTGGTCTAAGTTATTTCGGAGTCCCCCACTACGGCGTGCCTCGTAATCAAACCATTGTTTTGGCACGTACGTAAAACCCCATAATTATTTTGTGTTTTTGTAATAAGCAATAAGCATCGCTCTCACCCGGCTTTATTTAATATTATTGTTACTATTTCAGAAGTTTAGGTACAATACTAAAGAGATAAAGATTCTTGGCAGAAGCAGAGATACAAAGGCACGTGAGGTTTTGGAAGCATTCCATATACAGAAGAGAGGAGAAAACTGTGTTAGTGATACTTCCATGACTCTCTTCAAAATGGAAATGTCGTATCTTGAACGGTTTGGCAGATGATGCATTATGGTCCTTGTGCGCATGTTTGTGATTTTCCTTATATTTACAGATTTTTCGGTGAATAAAGATAGATGAAGTTGGCGCTTGTCCTGCGTCGTTCTCCCTCTGGTGATCGTCTTAGTTGGCGCTGTTCCTTCCTAATTCAAGTACTATATAACATATACAACAGGCAGGCCGTTCCCCCGTGCTTTTGGCACACATGCGAATGCTGGTAGGCCAAATGGTATTCTTTCCTCTTTCTGTGTTTTTGTAACCTTCTTTCGCGCATCTTTCCCAACCGCTGTAGTTTGTCACGCATTCTTTTTCTTTTTCCCGCTTCCTATTCGGTGCGCGTCGTCGCTTCACCTGGCGCATTATCGTTTGTTCCAACTAACGAATGTCTTCTTTATGCGTTCGCACGTTTCCCAGGTTCGTCATAGTGTCGTGCTTCTATTTTTGTTTACATGTAATTTTCGACTGCGCAACTTATCGCACTGCTCCGGCCATTTTCAGCCACTACTTATGCCCGTTTCCTCTTCTATGTTTATTATCCTCGAGAACTTATAACCAACAAGTCCCCCCCCCTCTCTCTCTCTCTTTCAATTTCAGCATTCACCCTCATTTCTGCGTAGTGATAGCATTCTCTCACCGTCCCTTTCGTACCATAACTCGAGCTTCGTATCGCCGTCAAAGGTTCGTTGCTTCGCAACAGTTCCCCTAACAGTTCCCCTAACCGCTCCTGTATTTGGCACCCGGGCCCGTATGGACGGACGCGCCTGTTTCATCCCAAGTCTCCGTTGATACATACCCGTGGGCGAAATTCCATAACATTGGCTTCGCGTATCGACAATGTCGGATAGCTGTATGATTGACAGGACGATGAACAGAACGCTCTGAAATGGATCGCACCAAGCGCACTTGGTAGTTTAGCCACGCTTAACTCTTGCTTGCTTTACTGGGCTTTCTTTTTCTTTTTTTCGCTGTGCCCTGTACCCGTGAGCATACGCAAGCAAGGTGTGTGATCGCGTGAGCGAGGGCGGCAGATTTGTAGGCGGTCGATACGCTCTCAATATGCGTCGGCGTCGCAGCTGGGTCGTGATGCGAGTTTGCACGCGTTGGCTCCACTTGTTTTAACGGGGTAACGCGACATGGGAGGGCGTCGGCTGTGCATGAAGGAACTCGCATGACGTCTCGCAGAAGCGTTCAATTGCTTTGGCGTCGCGATACATCCATTGACGCTTTTGAAATTATGCGCGCCTGTGTGTAGCATGCAACCGCGCATAATTTGAGCAGCCTGCGTCGGGAGACGTTCAATGCACGCGCCAGCAGACTGGGAGGAGGCATGATATCCATTAATAAACGTCATTTCGATTTTGCGCGCTCGGCCTTGTTTGCATATAAACATGGGGCGAGAGAACTGAGCGCCGACGATAAAACTCTCTCTCTCTCTCTCTCTTCACCGGCTTTCAGCGCCGGCTGTCGAATTGTATTGCGCTGCAGACCGAAGTTCAGCTAGCACTCGCGGTACGTTCACTGACGATATTTACGCGCCTGCGACGCTCTTGCGCATGCTACATCTTCGTGCGAGCACTATCTGGCACAGTATGCGCACGTATAAGACAATGGGTGCCCAACGTCTCATATTGGTATGTTTGTGAGCAGCGCTAAATTGAAATGCCGAAGCAGCGGTGCCTGCATTAGTGCGAGTTCCGCGTCCTTAAATGGTTCGCGAACGCTACGATTTCTACGCGTCCTTATATGGTATGCACGCTTGTCATCTTGCCTGAGCAGCGAGTGCGAGAAAACGTCCGCATGTGTGCCCTTGGTGACTGTGGTCAGCAGGGACACATCTGTGGCATAACTGAACTGGCGTAATTTACGCTTGCGTTGAGAACTCGAGTCCTGCTTGAAAGCATGACCAGTTTTTTGTCTTCGTAAACACAGTGTGCGTCGAGTGCTGGTTAAGACTGCCGGTGTTCAAGTTTTCAAATTATGCTTGGCCTGTGCGAGCAAACTTTTAAACAAACTGTGCAGCCTGTTTAACTTGGTTTATCGTCAAGTACGCAGTCTGAGGGTCGGCATATAGGGTTACGTCTTCAGTTGCGGCGCCTGCAGACACTTCTGTCTCGGCTGCCGAAATTTGGAGCGGGTGAATCTAATTTGTGAGACCTCCCTTGTGCCGAGGACACCCGCGCTGAGTGCGTTAACCGGGACGAATGAGTTTAGTTGGTGCGTGGAGCTGCGAATTAGTGAAAACTAGGTCTTAACTATGCTTTTGCTTCCGTTTTGATGGTGGCCCCGTACGTCTACTAGAAGCTTGCAAGCCTTGTAATAATATGACATCGAAGAACAAGGGACACTTCGTTCACTGCGCTTATGCGAACTGCTTGTTATTTAAAGCCAAAGTTACTGGGGCCTTTCTTACGTCTCGCGCTGGGCTGTGAACTGAAAGGTGACGGCGTGTTAGCGGAGTGCCGTGCATTAACTTTCAACACCCAGGAATTACTAAACGTGCACTGAACCAAATGAAAACGCTCGTGCACTTCGATGAATGTGCGGGTTGAGACAACCCTGGTGGTCAAAATGATTCGGCCATGCCATCCGCACTGTGACGTGGAAAGCGAAATTGGATTTTAACAGCATAGGTTGAGAAGCTTGTGTTAGCGGATCATGTTCCTTAAAAGCGGGCCACCATTTAAGCGAGTTAAACTGTAGTAAGATAAACTGTAAGCCTGGAGAGAGTAAAAGAAAGGCTACAGGTTACCCAAATCAATTCAATTTTTATTTTCGTATCTGTTCCCCTATGTTGTGCTTGGTGTCAATGTTTGTTGGCTTCTTATGATATGGCTAATAAAAACCGGGCCCCTCGGTTAACCCCCTTTCTTCTCGTTCACTGAGATACATTTAGAAGTATAGTGAGAAAAAAAAAGTTTCATTTAACGGCTTGACTGGTTCACAGCCGTTTATGCGGAACCTCCCCACGACGCCGACGCCGACGGCAGAAATGCGCCTGTAGCGTGCATATAGTTGTTATCGCAATGAAACAACCATAAAAAAGCCCCTCGACGTTGATCTTCCGTAAGATACGCCACGACTCATCCATCACCCTTATCACAGCGACGAAACACTCGGATTGTTTCACCTGCCGCGGCTTCGCACGTATGGCTGGACGCGATGCGTCGAAATTGGCCACGAAAGGCGTTCGCTGCGACGTGATGTTGCGACGTTACGCTACATTCTACACGAACCGGGGGGAGGGGGGGGGGGGGCGCCTTTGTTCTCCGGCTTCGTTAATTGCGAGACGGCTTATACGGACCATCGCGCGGGGCCCTCCACCACCCATTAACTACCCCCTCTCCCCCTATGCAACGATATCTCGCTGCAAAAGAGGAGGAGGAGGGGCTGGGAGGTGGGAGGAACAATGAACTTAGCCGCTTGTCTTCGCGTTCCCCCCCCCCCCCCCCCCCCCCCCGCCGCTGTCACGCACCACTTAGCGTCGCAGGACGACAGAAAACGAGCGGACCGGCTTAACGCGTCGTTCATGTCGTGTACGTATATATGGTAGATTTAAAAAGAAGAGCAAAAAAAAAATCCTGTCGTTGGTTCGCACCGTATCTGGAGATCTCCAGCAGCTGCGCGGAAAGCTAACGGTGGCAGTGTCACGCTTAAACGGTTTCCCTCGGAGACACACGCTGCGTCTTTTGTACTTATTACTCGATGGCGCGGACGGAATGGGGTTCAGGGGAGCCTTATTCAAAGAAATCAGCACTGCAGGCTGTTGAATCGTCATTTTTTGGTTCTTGAAGCCAGCTGCAGGGGCGCCGAAGAAGACGGTCGTGCTGAATCCTCGCGAGACCCGTTGATACGTCGTGCCTTGATGTTTCGGGGAACAGGCCGACGAAAATCGACCAGCGGTACTGGGTTATTGTGCTTGCTTAGGTGGGTGGGAGAGGGGAAGAAGAGAGAGAGGAAGGAGGAGGAAGGCAGAGTACTCTAATTTAAAATCTTTGTCGGACATGTGAATGAAGAATAATGGATAATTCGCGAAAGAACCGTCGATGATCTCCATTTCTTGTTCGCTATTCACTTATTTATGATGATCTTGCTTCCTCCGCACTCCTCTGGTAATGGAGTTGGGGACGCATACAACAATTGAAAATTTGATGGCGTCATTTTTTTTCTTCTTGGGGTACTTTGGATGACGGCGTTGTGAGGCGCGGTCATTAACTTTTTGTACGGTGCGGTGGTTACTGTATTTGCCGTGCAACGTACCGCTCGCGCTCTGGAACCAATAAGGTAATGGCACGTGCCTCGTACAACGTGCGTCATGCCATTCCGTAGTTCTGTAAGCGCGTGTGCACGAAGTTGTTCCTATGGCAACCGGAGCAAGGCCTAGTGGGATAGGCCGCGAACTACGAAGCCATTTTGAGAGGATTAGCAATTTCCTCCGTATTGCCGAATTCCGCCGTGTTGGCTGTACTCCGGCCTCAGAAAGGCCGGAGCAGCCCCGTGAGCCAATCGAAGCTGACAATATGGCCAATTCTGACAATGGCTGACATTGACAATGTCCCTAATGTAGCACACCGATGTAATATAGCGATTCTATTCCCAGGAAATTAGCTTTTCAGGCTTCGCCAGTGGTTCGAGCGTCCCCCCATTGACGTTATCACAGCTATCAGAGGGCCGTGAACGGTGATAGGAAACTGATAAAAATCGACCGAAAGGAATCCTTACGTTGTATCCTGCATATTTTCTGGCACCACACGTCACCAATTAACGTCCGCTTTCATTTTTCCGTTTCGATTCACGTTAATTGAGATATATTATAGCGGTACTATCGGATGGCAGATTACATTGTGTGGATTTTATCTCTTACATGCCACCAGATTGCAATTTATTGCTGTCCGACGTGATCTCGTGTTACAGGCTATGCATGGATATACGCAAGTATATCCATGCATAGTCAAATTTTCCGCAAAGTCAAATTTACTATTCATATCATAAAATGGTATATTTTATTTAATTATTTCTAATAGCTTTTCTTTGACGCCGTAGTGGCGCTTTCACCGCAAGATGCTATCCGCAAACGTAAAACCCTATTCTAAAACTCTTCACTCCTGCGTGCCCCAACGCTAACACCCACAAAGCTCTTTGGGGCCCCTATTCTAAAACTCTCTTCCTGCAACTCTCTACGCGCTCGTTGCAGGAGGTGCGATGTGACGTATTTGTTTTAATTCGTCCAATAGACTGAGCTTCTAACCAGCGCGTGCACCGTGTTCTCTTTTCACATTCCTTTTGCAAGTGTTGCTGTTTCAGTATCGATCGTCACCAGCGTGCCCAGAATTGCAACCTTGATAATCCATTATCGATGACCTTGAGTGTCTCGTTGACGTCGCCGTGCATCTGCTCGCGTTCTTTCTCCGCGTTAAGAAGATGTCGAGCTCAGCTCAGTAAAGTTGTTTCTCTCTCTCTCTCTCTCTCTCTCTCTCTCTCTCTCTCTCTCTCTCATATCTGTCCGTCAAACACTCGATAGGTACAAGTACGTGATTTCCGTTTGGCTTCCTCTTCGGAACAGTATCGAAGAGGGATCTCGTCGGAACGCGCTAGTGGTCAACGATCAGGGCTCCGAGCAAAGCTCTGCGCTTTCCAGCGCCTATACTTTTTTTCAGCTCATTTGCCCCGAACAATCTGCGCGCGGTAATGGAGTGCCAGTTAATCGGGCGCGAACTTAATATGTGTCACGTTAGTACGCTCGTCGTTGTTTGCTGTCTTTACAGGAAATGATGTATAAAGCAGGGAAGGATCAAGAGGACTATATACATAAGCGGGCGCTTCCGATCGTCGCATCGTCTCATTTCCCGCTGCTGTGTCGATTAGCTCCGGAGAAAAGTGCCTTCCGGTTTAATTTCCGCCTTTTCCATCCTTTATAGTTGCCACCTCACAACACGAGCACGAGCGAAGAAGAACTATTACAGGGGCTACGAGTATCCGCAAGATACACGGTTCTCGCAGCACGCATGCTGGGAAGATCAACAGCACTCATCTACTTCGACGGACCGCACGTCCCATACAACATCATATATAAATGCTGTGACTACCGCTGCAAACCATACAGGAAATCTGTACAGTACTGCAGAACCCGCGGAGAACTAGGGCACCGGCAAGATATCTGCCCGAAACCCCTTATCAACTTCTGCTGCATGTGCGGGATGGAAAATCAGCCGGAAGAACATGACTGCCAACCCAGTTGTAAAATCTGTCAACAACCCCATGAGACAGCAGGGAAGGGGTGCCGACATAAACTGAAGCCAAATCCACCACCGTACAAGATCAGACTGCAATGGGAAAACAAGATCCAAGAGCAGCAACGCAGATGGAACTCAAATTCACACTCAGACTTTCCGGCACTATCCGAATCAAGCAGTACCTCACTACAGAGTCCACGCAGATCCAGAAGTGACGCATCACCGCTCAGCTGGCCCCTATCCATGCTACCCTCCAAGACCTCAGCAACTTCATGTCCTATGCCAAGCAGAACCACGTAACGAAAGCCACAATAGAAAAGCTCTTCAACGACACCGACACGGCTCGCAAGAAAGCACGTAAAGACCTCCACAATGCAGCCAGACCGGAATCCATGGCCCGGGGCGAAGAGAACGATATCGAACAAGATGGCGAGTAATACCAAGAAGAGATTACCACAACTCCCAATGAAGCTGTTGCAATGGAACTGTTGCTCTATCCGAACCAAAAGAACAAACCTCCAAGAACTGACCAAACTGGAACAACCAGATATCATCGCTATCCAAGAAACTCATTACGCCAATCTGCGCATACAGGGATATGATACACACACTGGATCTCAGAGAACAGCCATTCTGACGAAGAAAAATCTCACCACGCAGGATCACACAATTCAGGGAACAACCGTGGAACACACCCTAGTGGAAGTGCTACCTGAGAAGAAGACACCCCAAAGACTATACGTACTATGCTTATATAGCCCACCCAGGGATCCGTTATCCGACTTTGAAAACTTCATCACGCAAGCCAGAAAACTATCTAAAGGACATAAACTCGTAATAATGGGGGATTTTAATGTCCCCCACACAGCGTGGGGTTACCAGCACACGACCAAGAAAGGAGCGCGAGTGCACGATTCAGCGCAACAATATCACCTCACCCTCTGGAACATCGCTCTATTGTTGATAATATATGTCCCATAATAATTTCCTGCATGTTTGTATATAACGTGTCAACTGCGCATCAGTACGTGCCAATACCGATTAGTTGTTCCTGGGAACTCTAAGAAGTATTGAGCGACATTGATTTATTGATTGATTAGTCCATCGATCAGCTTTTACTTTTTTAGAGCGAATTGTTTTTTATTCCATGGCTCTCTCTCGCCCGTTCACCGCCGACACCAAGGCGCCGATGGAAAGATCGCGCGTGGCTTTCCTCACACGTCGCGCGAGTCATGTTTTGGTTGCGTGTGAAAGTTTAAATGCTGTGGTGTAGCTGTGATCGTACACTCTTGTGCATTATTGGTCTTTAAACGCATTAGTGGTTGGCCCAACTTCGTATGACATCACTTTTTGAGTTGCTTTAAATACTCTTGCCCGTCTATCTGTTCTCTATTTCTTTTCCGCGCTCCTTTTAGAATTTTCAATTTGTGACATACACAGTTCAAATCGTTGTAGACACGGCATACACTCCGGTACGAGATGTCGCTTGTTTCCCAGGGTGCGGTGACAATGTCTCTTTCCTCCGGGAGCTGACGGATGCCGCGCTGTGACCTTGGCTGTCAGCCGTTTCAGTTCGTGTCAATGCGTGGTCGAGAGGACGTGATCCGGGCGTCGGGGCTTTTCATAAGCCTGTGTACTTGTGTTCCGCGAGCAGGCTTGTCATCATCCCTTGTCGCTGGAGCTTTCTCTAAAGCGTCGGTGAATTGAACCGGTTTCCTGCCAGTCTTCGGTCTCCGTTTGGTTTCGCACCATCCGTGGTCGTTTTCCTATATCTCTGGAGCTTGTCTCGAGCCCCTGTATTGCTCATTGATTTGTCTTTGTTCTTGTTCGTCGTGAACCTATATAACTAACATAACCTAACCTATATAACTGAATTTTTTTTTTTAATTCCACCTCATGTCCCGTTGCGTTCGAAGTCTAGTCTTTGTTGATGTTGCTTCATGTCCTGTGGCGTGAACCCAGCGTAAGGCGGACACACACAGGCACACAAACACACACGCGCGCAGCTTTGTTGGGCGACTCGCTTGCAATGGGCCTGTTGGCCTCCAGTGCTGCTTTCTTCCCCTTCGTGACCGGGCAAACCGTACGGACGCTATAGTCTCGGCGACGGTCCAACAAACCACTACGCGAAGAGCTCTCCTGTTGTGCCTTCCGCGCGCAATCTCTCTCGAGACCCGTGA
This sequence comes from Dermacentor albipictus, assembly GCF_038994185.2. Lineage (NCBI taxonomy): Eukaryota > Metazoa > Arthropoda > Arachnida > Ixodida > Ixodidae > Dermacentor > Dermacentor albipictus. The sequence goes on along the minus strand of NC_091825.1, from coordinate 113,981,034 downwards.
GGTGCCCGTGAGCAATCGGAGGACGGAACTTCGTGGAGGGGCCCGGGGGCCTCCCCGGCAATCGCAGTACGCATGCGCGTTCTCACAGCCGCCCCGCACTTTAGGCATCACCGCCGCAGCGTCTTCAAGGCGTCTCCCGATGTTTGTGTATGCGTGCGCGCTCGTTTCTTTCGCCGTTGTGCAAACGAACGTTACATCCACCGTTGCTTTGCCCCGAGGAGCGAGTCCCGTTTCCTTGCGTCAGTGCGTTCTCGCCGTCGGCCGGAAATCCTCCTTCGCGTAGAATGCGGCGGTTCACTGGCAAAACTTTCCCCTTTGACTTCCTGAGAACGAAGCCGGCCACCACGGCCTCTTCTGAAACCGGGTTGTCGCTGGCTTCGCTTATTTATTTTTTTTTTTCGACGCGCCGTCGTCTTCCAATGTCTGTCCGCGTGCTTTTGTGTGAGACCACGGGGCGCGCCTGCCTGGCCTATATTCTATAGGCCTGGATGCGCGTGCCTGCATGTGGCTGGGCTTTTCTTCTTTTTTTTTCTTTTATGCGAAGCATACTAGCCGCACAACCACGCTCTTCCTTGCTGCGCCGCGCGCGGCCGCGTAGCTACCATATGATGTCATAACAGCTGCAAAAGCGGAGGCTCAACTCGTGCGCTCGCTTGCGGCCGCGTGGCTACATAGCCGGGTCTCAGCTCGTGCGCTCGCCTGCATGAGTTGTTCGTTCGTCTAGCCGAACCAAATATAGCCAAGCAACAGCAGTTCACCAGGCTAAACAGTGGTTCAACAACTAAAATAAAGGCTAGTATGCTTCGCATCCTGGGCTTAACCTTAGCTAAGCCACAGCCACTTTTTTTTTACGTCTGCGGTTTCGGTGTCCGAAGAAGGAGCCGCACACACTTTCAGGTGTGTCGGTGTCGGTCTTCGGCGCTGGCATTCGGGTTGCGACGCGTGGGTTTGACACTTTGACACCTTTGAGTACGTGTGAACAACATCCGGACGCACTGTCTCTGCAGTGTGCTTTTGTTTCGTAGCAGACGGTAAAGTTTCGAAATCACACCGTTCATTTTTTTTTTAGGGGGGGGGGAAGTGGTGTGTCAACGTCATTTTCATACACGTTCGTTCTGATCGTAACAGATGAGTGGGTTAATGCAGTATTCGCGTACTTCCAGGACCGCACTTCGGCTTTCCTTTTTGCTTCTCTAGTCTTTTCCTTCGCCCTCCTTGATCGTATGTACGATACCGTAGCGTTGGGTGTGTCCTCTTTCATTTGTTACCTAGACGATAATGTCTAAACGATTACAGGGTTAATTGGAGATTTCTGGGAGAGGCCTTCGTCCTGCAGTGAACAGGAATCAGTCCGATGATGATGGTGAATGCTATATATATGCTAGGTCTAGCTGGGACCGATCGGGCCTAGTGGTTGGAATTTTACCGTAAGACCAATTCAGCCTCTGAATTCGCAGTATGAGGAAGCGAAACTACACGCGTCGCTAGCTGCAAGTTATGTGGGTACATTCGTTACGCATGAGCCGCCCTCGATCAGCTTGCAAACAAATAATAGTAATAATAGTAGTACATAAAAAGTTAAGAAAGCGTGGCTCCACTTCCTTTAAGGAGACGCTGAAAACTGCCGTTTCTTTGTCGCTTGTGTGTTTCCTGCTGCAACGCGTGGAGACTTCGATCGTCCCCCCCCCCCCCTCCCCCCTGCTCCCTTCCCCGCTTATAGCGTCGGCAGATGGGGTTTCCTTAATGCTTTCGAACATCTATCAAACGATGCGCTGGCATTCCACTGGGCGTCGTGTTGCTGATGTTCTACCTCAAGGTCGCGTGGGCCTCAGTTTTTCCTTTATTTTTTTCTAATGGTCCTTAGATTAAGTGTCCGCGCGTGAAGGCAGCTGACCGTTACGTGCACATTTCGCGCCTTGCTGACGCTGAGGCACGCTTGCCCGCACGTTGGCGCTGTTGTAGAGGGCCATGTTTTTTTTAAAGACTACCTCCTTAGCGAGCTACCCCTACTTTTCCATATCGTAGTAGATGTGTGTTTCTAGACTCTTTCGTAGGCCGATCCCAAATATAGTGCAGTCTGAAAAAATGTGGGCCGACCCCAAAGTAAGTGTAGTCTAAAAAAATGTGGGTCCACGCTCTTCCTATACTCCCCTCGCGCGACAGTGTCGTGCGCAGTGACCCCGCCCCATTCTCAACCCCACTTCTTCAGGAAGACATTGTCTTTGATCAACTTCAACCAGAGACTGGAACGCCTTTCTACTCTCTCTCTCTCTCTCTCGTTTCTTCGCGGTTACCTGCAAAAGTAATTCGGTGTGTCCAAGCAGCTGCTGACCTGGGGCCAAAATAAGGGCGGGAGGGGAGGCTAAGCAGGTGTGTCGCAGCCGACGTTGAACTCCCCCGGCCATTCGGTCACCCATGGAAGTGGCAGCGCCTGTCGTGGAGCACTTGGGCCAATTATAACTTCGGTTGATCTGTACAGGGATGATATGCTGGACATTCTCAAATTCCGCCACGTTTTCCAATTAGCCTGTCTTGTCAGCTCTAATTGGCCCACAGGGCTGCTATATACAGCCTCTCTGATTGGCTCAAAATGCCGCTGTTACAGAATTAGACAATGCCTTCTTGGATAACCTCCTCCTCCTCCGGTCTCTGCGTGGGCGAAAACGTTTGCGTCCTGTGCTGCGACCTCGATGTCAATAAGTTCGGCAGCTTCGGAGTAAACCGAAACTATGCTAGCCTAGGTTCCGCGCGTGGGCGGATTGTGAAGTTGTGGGTCGTGGCTGATGGGCGTTGTTATCGTGTACGCTCAGAGCTTAACCTTAAGTGAGTCGAAGGCATTCAGAAGTTTTGCACGTGCACACACGCGTGAGTGAACCCGCGCCTTTCTCCGGCTCGGGACGTCTAACTACGATCGCGTGTCGCGCCTGTTGCGTCTCGCGTGCAAGCCCCGGAGATCGTCGAGGGGGCGGGCGACGGGGCGCCTGTCCCGTCCGCATAATGTTACGCGCGAGTGCGCGTGCGTGTGGCGCCCATCTCTACGCGCGCGCGAGAGAGAGACAAAGAGAGAGAGAGAAAAAAAGAAAGCGCACACGTCCTTGGCATCGTAGTGGGAAAGAGTGACGTCGGCCATTGTTGATGGCCCGGCCTTGGTGGTAGCGGTATTGGCGAGACGAACGTAGGAGAGGGGGGGGCATCTGCTGGGAGCCGGAGCGTCTGCCTCACGCGCGCGCACCCTTGCCTACACATGCGACGCGTGCTGGCACGCTCTCGTTTTCGGCGGCGGGGAGGACGACGCGCGCGTTTGTCGCTAATGGGAGCGCGCGGGACTGGTAAATTAGCTCGAGCCGCCTTTTATTGGCATGCAGGAATGCGCGCCTCGGCGACTGACGTCTGTCTGCGCGTGCCTGAAAGGAATGTCTGGGCGCCCGAGGAATGCGGAGAGGAAGAGGCTGCGCTGTGTTTTGTTTTGTACTTCCGCCTAGACCATAATAATCAAATGGTCCCAGCAAAAGGAACGGCTTCTTTTTTACATGCATTGTGCAAACGTGGCCGCACGGTCGCAGATGTCGCGCTCTCGCTAGAAAAGCGTCGTTAGGTGGATGCGACAGTTGACATTCAATGGACAGGAACTCCTGGCATTGAAAGATTCAGTGGATTGCCAAACTTTGGCGCGCCATGTAAGCGTGTAAGCTGTATATCGTTGGCAGTACGCTTTGACTCTGTCAGGCGCGACAGTTCACCGGCAGCCAAAAGGCTTTGATTGCTTGGTTGCACTGTTTGAGTCACATGGAGACATCCTTTGTGGCAGTGTCATTTAACTTTATTGTGTTAGCTATTGACTCGGTGCACTAAAAGCTAATTAACCGGTTAAGTATAACATTGTCGCAGCCTAACACGCAATGCCACGTGTAACCACATGAAATCATTTTCTATTTCTTTGTGTTTTGCAGCCAACGCGCAACAGTTACTGTGCCAGTGAGGAAGGACAGTCCCAGTCTTCAGACTACGAGGACCAGGAGGAGGCTGAAAAGGTATGACATGTTTATTTAAGGTTCTTTAGTTTGCTAAAGCCAATGAAATTTCACTAGAACTCATCTGTCGATGACTGGCAATGTGAATGTGAAAGGGTGATAGCAGGCGTCATTATTATCACAAGTGTATTATATACCAGTCATCATGCAAATGTCTTTGAATACATGCAATGTCTGTGCATCAGACAGCACTGTGGAATCATCTTTGTAGCCCTAGCATTGCACAGAGTTTAGGAGTAGGCAAAGGTAGGCTCTTGTATTTCAAGTCAAGAGCTGTCAATCTCAAAACCCAACTGAAAGTTTCTTTAGAGTTCATAAGTTTGCAAAAGCATAGTTCTGCAAGAATGATAAAGTATTTATCCATTGCTGTTCTTCAATGTGCTGTGCCACATTGTGTGTGCCAGTGTTCGTTCTTAGAATATTACTTCTTTATTTATTTATTTTTCTTCAGCAGATGGGAGAAGCCCAAAAAACTCCAGACCAGCAGCTGAGGAATACACTTGTAGGACGGGTCAGGCATCTCCACAAGGATGTCAAGAAAAAGATATCTCGGTTCAGGAACAGCCGGAGCTCTGTGGACGGGACGGTTCGTTGCTTCACTTATCATACTTTCTCCTTGCGCTATGTTCAAACTGGAAAGAACAAGGATGTGATTTACTTAATTTATGGGTTTCATTATTTCATTGTTCAGAACCTCTAGGGACACAGCGCTAAGTCTTGCAATAACTTTGTCTCAATGACTTAGAGTGCAAGATTTGGTGGCAAGAAATATGTGCATGACTGCAACGCTATCTAAAAAGAATTCTTACAGGCTTTGTTTTACATGTGAATTGCTTTCAGATGGAGGTTCATCAAGTGGAATCGGTTACTGATTGGCTTGCGATTGGCGACTCACGTGTAACGTGCACATGCACTGAATATGATGATTGTGGAAAATTCAAAAGGATGACGAACAAAACCTCTAATTTGAAAAACATGTTAATACTTTGGCTTCCTGCAACTTGCATGAGAAATTAGCTGTGTCCATTTCATTAATGAAACCTAATGAGATTAAGAGAAGGGGAAGAGTGTTGATTACATCTAGGAGATGCACGGCTGAGTTCATTTTTGCTTTTTATGTCCTTGGTTCATACCTGATGCTTCATTCGGTGCAATCATTTCATGCTGTTGTGTGTGGAATTTATCAAACAGATTGCCATTGATGTAAAGACTGCATTGTTCTTCAGATGGAAGACAAGGACCTTCCGGATGAAATCCTTCAACCCGGAAGCTCTGTGGAAAGCATTCCCAGTGGATCTGTGGGCTCCCGATCAAGTACGTCCTCTGCCTTTGACGATTTTTCTTACTTCTGCTGTTGATGAGCTTTTTGTATACCAGGCGTTTTGTTTCTTTATATAATACAGAATATTACTAAATCATTTGTGACAGTATGACAATTCCACTCGAAGAGGTGGACATTACTTGCATGAGAAATCAAAGTGCATAAACGTCTTATTAATTGAATTTCACTCGTTCAGTTACTACTTTAGGGCACATATTGAAATTTTCGAACTGTAGCCTATGAGTTAGCAAGGTGCATTCACTCGAAACAAATTTTTAGTATAACACCTCTAGCGAAATTCATTTCCACTGTGCGACAAAATAAATTACTTTTGTGCTTCAGTGTTTAAATTGCTGTCTTGCTGAAGTAAGTAGTGCAGTTTTGCTGCAATTCCACACTAACCAGGCCATTCCTAACTGGTAGTACTAACATATAGGCTCAATACATTGAGGTTTTGACAGTTTGTTCGAAGTAATACAACACTTTTTTTTTTTTTGCTTGTTTACCAGGCATACAGGCACACACTCCCACCAGCAGCAACAGGAGCTCTTCCTCCATTGGCGAAGAAGAGTGCAACCCACAGTGCTTCGGCCCTTTCGTTGGCCGTGCACGTGCTCTTGTGGACTGCGTACCTTCTCCTTATGACAAGGATGGCCTTGCATTCAAGGTTGGTAGCACCCAACTGGGGTGTTTTCTTTTTTACGGCAATGCGCATTTTGTTATGGCCACTTTCCTAGCTCATTATGAAGTTGGAGTAGTAGGGGTCAGTCGAAATCAGCCACTCAAATTAAGTTATTGAGCATTGGCTTGAAATGGTGCGGTGGACTTTAAAACTTTATCAGCAGCCCAGATTGATGCACAGGAACAGTGGTCACAAAAGATTTGTCCATTCAAAGGTCATCACAATTTAACCACAACCATAAGTTTGATAAAGATGCATAAGTATGCATGACATTCTGATAAGGTGCCTCAGTTATCACTGTGACAGCTGAAAATCTGCACAGGGTTGCTTTCTTCTTTTTATTTAGCATGTAAACTTGGTGGAGGCAAGTTAGGTTTGTAGGTAGTAGCTTCGAAAACATGTTGTAGCATTTGCCTTTTAAAGCCAATCGCAACCTGAGCGTATAGGGCGATGTTCATATCACAGTGCAATGCATCAGGCAGCTGCTTGTATGCTAGTGTCATGGGGGTCTGATTGGTCCTTTGTAATTTGGTTTGAATAACAGTTCAGGTAACATAAATTTAGTCCCTCTAAAGATCCATGTATGTTGTAGCCTTCCAGTTGACCTGGTACTGGGTGTGCGAGGTATTTGAAAGCATAATGACAACTTCAAGATTAGCAACAATATTTCAGAGAAGAATCGAAACATTCGTCCTAAATTTTTTTACATTTTCTTCTGCCACTTTTGCCTGCTGAAAATAAATTATTTTTGCCTCAATTTTTGACGGATTTCAACTTCTGTAAAGGAAGCATGCCGAGATCACATAGTGTGTGTGAAAGTCAGGCACTGCTTTCACAACAGCAGCTTTTAGCGAGTTTTTAACTTTACGTGGCTACTATTTAGTGTCCCTGTCAGTGACGCTGCCCATATGTAGCAGCGTAGGGGGTTAATGTTAGCAACGAGGGACTCCGCGTTGAGGGTGACGTGCCCGCAGATGTTCATAGCCATCCACTCATGGTTAGTGCAGGCGCTGTGGGGAGTGAGCAGATCCATTCGTTAGAAATGGCACATTATTACATCGTGCGCAGAAAACTTGGCTGTTGAGTCCGCCACTTGAAGCTACTCGACAAAGGTGATAATTTACTTTTCATGGTTCTCACATATGGCCTCCGCCTGCCGGAGAAACTGAACTGCCTGAATGGTGGCAGACCACAGGCAGCGCTTATTTCTCTTTTGTATCAAATGAGAAGTGGCCATAAACTGTTGTCCCTCTCCAAAAAGAAATGATTTGGTAACATTCAAGAAGGCAGCGAGGTCCAAGTCTGCATATGAGATGACTAGGAAAGCATATGGCAATTAATCTCCTGTGTCAACTTGGAAACCGATGCTTTGGAATAAATGCTTTAGATAGGTGACGGAGGGTTTGGTGACGATGAAGTCAAGCACCTAGACAGGTGCAAAGAGAATTTTGGTGTCAATGGCAAGTTTGAACCATCTTCTCATACATACTTTGCACCCTCAGTACATTATTCAGACAGTCTCTATGTGTCTAAATAACAGAAACCCACTGCTGGTTGTCATAGCTTGGCTAAGTGATAGATTACGGCTTCATTCCTTTTCTTCTTTCTATTTTTTTTTCATTTGCAGAAAGGGGATATTATAGACATCCTGTCTAAGAACACAACAGGCACATGGGTTGGTGTTGCAAACAAGAAGGTGGGCCATTTCAAGTTCATTAACGTAGAAGAAATTCCGACGGAAACAAAACCACGAAAGCGAAGGTTCCCAAGTGTGCCGAAGCTAGAGCAGAGGCCTGAATCCCTGGAGGAGTTGCTCGGAATGTTTTCCCTACAGGTAAGACATCTGGGAAGGCATCATCAATGTTTAGCCATTACGTGCAGCGAAGCACTGCTTTGTAGCCTTAAGTTGTAGCTGCTATGATTGTGGGATTAGTGTCTCTTAAGCGCAAACTGAATAACCTTATTCATATTTCAAAAAGCGCCACAGGACGACAGCGCTCGTCTTGTGTCCTCCCTTGTCTGCGTTTTTTTGGCGCTGTTTTAATTAATATGAATGATCCATACCAACTAGCTCGCACCCAAACCCTTCTGAGTGAATAACCTTAATTTATTTTCATAGTCTTCTTTCTGATGTGTAGTCAGACAAGTGGCAATTTACCAACATTTTTTATTGTTCTCACAGAAAGAATTAGTATTGTAATAAAAATGGAAATGCTGTATAATTTGTTATTTACTGTACAACTACAGATGTACAGCCGCAAGCAAAAGTTTGGAGACCATGGCATCAGCAAAAAAATTTAAATATATTCAAGCGCAGCTCCGCAGCCTGGAATTGGTTGAATACATTGTATTGGTCAAACATGCACACGTAGGAGTGCGTTCTTGATTTCAGCTGAAATTCCCAGTCTGCGAAAAAAAGAAAGCGGCATCTTTGGTCCTCAAACTATTGCTCGCGACTGTACACTTTCAGTGCTGTACTTCAGCCCATAAATCTTTGTTAGATGCACACTTGGGCACTCATTAACTCATATGTTGCCTATATTTTCCAGAATTATGTCAACGTATTCATGCTGCACGGCTACCAAGATCTCGACACCTTCAAGGAAATAACAAAGGAAGACCTGGAGAGCTTGGGAATCAATAATGAAGACCACCAGATGCAAATCCTCAGGGCAGCTGAAGCACTTCTTGAACACGATGGTAGGTTTCGGGAGGTGCGGGTTGAGTTAGTAAGAACAGCGTTTGGGAAACACAACTTTTACAGTGCAAAACCTTACGCGATGACAAGGGGGGACATGCATGATGCTGGGCATATCCCCTATCCCCTTACTGTGTCCTCTGTTTTCACATTGTGCAGGTTCCGTTTTCAAAATGGTAATATTCCCAGCCAGTGTTTAAAAACATAATCATTTTTAGCGGGTTGCGATATAAATGGACTGCGGAAGCCATGCTATTCAAATACAAGTATCTTCGTGCATGCATCCTCACTGCAATATTATTTGCCAGTTCATATGACGAGAACACAGTGACCTGTGCCAAAATTGGTGTTCTCTCATTTTATGGAGGCTGCTGGGCTAGGCCAGCAATTAAGTTTGCTCGTATACACCGTGATTGAAAGTAGCATCACCCTAGCAAGAAAATGCCCAGTCAGCTGCTCTCGCATGTTGGAAATTTCAAGCCTCTTTTATCACTGAAAGAGAACTAGGCAGACACCATGCTTTCCTTGGAGTGATCCTTGCAATTATGACTTGGATACATTTCTTCAATAAACACAGTCAATACAGTGGAATTTTAATACAGAGAGCACGGATACAGCGCATCTTCAGGTATAATGAAGTGCGCAATAGTATAACAAATTGATGAATATTTTTACACCGCTATCAATGTGTACGCTTCTAATTAATATTGGATATAACGAAGGCATTTTCTTGTTGGATGCAATTTCATTATGTATGAGTTTTTAATACCTATTTCATGTTGATTACTCATGAACCCTAGATAGTTGAGTAATTGAGTAGATATGAACTTTAGTGCCTTTCTTTGCATTTAGTACTCTAAGTAGCCATGTGGGGTGGGAATCCTTGTGGTGCTGTTAGATGCAACAACTAATCATGCTTTTCCATAGAACTGATGTACTAAAGCGCCAAACAGACGACACAAGAAGTAAGCGCTCGTCCATGTCTCTTCTTGTGTAGTCTGTTTGGTGCTTTAGTATGTCAGTAACATGCACCAACTAACCCAACAAAATGTTCTGCTGGAATAATTTTCCATAGAAGCCTAAACAGTTATACAAGGAAAGAAAGAACACAGTTAAGCTTACTGCTAATGCAAGGTTACTGGAGTAATAATACCTTTAACTTTCTTAGTGTACTGTAATACAAGTGTCATACAGGCACTTGAAATCGCGACTGTGGCCAATTGCAATCAGGTTTTTAATACACGATTCCTGCATTTTCTTTTATAGCACCTTTGAGTCTATTGTGCTTGCAGATAAAGTTGAATGCAAGTTGTTCTCTTTCCAGTGTTTCAGAAAGCTACCCTGCTTCTTCCAAAATTTTGGAACTCACACAGGTTGCACAAATGAAAACACAAACATCCAGTCACAATAAATCGATTTTACGACATCAGTAGTAGTAGTCATTACTGCGCTGAAGAGCAGCTATGAAAAGTTGGGTTTGTTCATTGTGCTCTGATTTTTCTATCGTGATGAACAGTGGTCACTTCTGCATGGCTGAAAAATCCGTATGGTATTGGGTGAGCTCTAGCGAAGCAGGTGTGGCTTAGTGAATACAAGCACACTTGACAAGTTCACTTCGTATGTAGTAAAAGTCATAGTGCAGACGTTGGCCTCAGATTGCTGTCAAAAAGCTCAACCACAATGCACGAATCAAGATTGAACAGATTTGGATTGAGGAAAGCCACAATGCGAAATTCCCACGTAGCTGCACTCAATCCGGGTTGGGCTCAGTCGTGATCAAAACTGCAGATGTGACACTGCTGTAAGGCAGAGACAGTCACTTAAACATTCGCAAAATTGAGTCAGAAACAGTCACATAAATTAATTGAGCTTATATTGCGAATTTCAGGTGAAGTCCTCGGTGAGTACTCGGAGGTGCCTGCCTGCCCCGAACTTCCACCTGTCAAGGAAGGGGATGCAGACCTAGCTCTAGACAGTGTAATCAATGATCTCGACAGCGCGCCCAGCGCATTTCAGAATGACCGAAAGGCATTCACAGTGACCAGCGACGGTGATTCTTCCTTGAACAATGGGAGCAACCTCTTGCGTTTCCCGATGAACATCCCTGTGCCTGAACCGGATAGCCCACCCGCTTTTGCAACAAGGTGTGATGACACCAAAGAGAGGGCATTCAACGGAACCAACACCCCCCCGCTTCCTCCGTCGATCGTCAGTGCGGCCGTTGAGCGGTTCGAGCTGCGTCGAGCTTCGGCTGACTGCATACGAAATCACATTCCGAAGAGCCTGCAGAATGTATTCCGCAAGCTGAGTGGCAACGGAGGCGATGACGACAGTCGTTCCGCTTCCTTTGATGACGAGGCGCTGGCCGAGTCTCCTGCAAAAACGTCGTACGGCTCGAGCTTTGCTCGGAAGGTGAAAGCGTCAGCCCTCCTTCGGAGGGACTCCCACGACCCTCGCAAGGCCAGTGATAGGAAGGGAAGTCTACACAACGTGGAGGAGACAGCGGCAGCGGCGGCACTATCCTTGCACATGTGCATTGAACACAAACTAGCTGCGGAAGGCATTGACCTATGCCAGGAACCTTACACAGACAAGGTGAGCTCCTTCTGCAGAGCTATGCTTGTCATGTGGACTTCGGACAAACGGAAGTAATGCTTGGCTACCATATTTTAAGTATAAAGCTGCTTTAGCACCAATAGTATACTTGGTGGCAACTTATTAATTCACTACAAGTTCTGCGGGGTGGCTAGTTGGTGACTCGTGGCAAAGCACAGACACAGTCAAAGCAAAACAGAAATTCTCAACCGTTTACTCTTTTATTCTACTTTGCTCTTATGCGAGCACTGATACATAAAAGAATGCAAGTGTTTGGTGGTCAGTATCACTTTTCTTCAGATGCATGGTATGACACAAAACAGGCAAAGTCGTATAAGGGTATCAAGTAGGTTATTTCTGTTAAACTGCATACAATGCATTAAAGAAAGGTGTCGAAACGGCACATTTAGTACTGTATAGGTGCGACGTATATTCAGGAGCCTGTCCGCAACCAGTTGCTGACATGATGAAAAATAAATGCAAGCTTATGCATGTGGGGAGGGCTTTCTATGCTTTTTTTATGTTTTGCATGTGCAATGAAATTGTGTAGCATAGTGCTGGCAGTTGTGCATTTGTGACACAGAAAGTGTAATGGAGGCACCTCTGTATTTGCTCAACTTTCAAATGAAAGGATGTGTGCACCAGTGTTAACTGTACTCGAGTCAGTCATGTTTACTTTATAAGATTTTTTTCACTTACAGACTGCCTGTTTGGTGAAAGTATTAGCGTAGTGATTATATTTTGTTCTGTTCCTATGCGACTTGCAGATTGGTTTTTGTGGCATACCACCAGCCTTGGTGCAGCGGTACTCCGAGGAACTTCAAAGGGATATAGCAGAAACTGCAGAAGCCCTGGACAAGATTCGCATCACAGAACTGGATCGCATAGGCAAGCAAGGGGTGAGTTCCTTCCGCGTTTCCTGGAGAGTAATGCAACAGAGTAATGTAATGTAATGGAGAGTAATGTAACTGTATGTGGAATGTCGGAGCTTTACATATACACTGCCTTATATGCAAAGCACCATGTTGAAAAATCGAAGACTCTTTCATTCTCGAAACCTTACTGACTGACCTTCAATGGCAGGTTGCTAGCCATAATGTTCTGTTGAGCACAAGGTCACAAGTTCACAATAAAAATGAACTGCAATCTATTATAAAACAGCCAAAGACTAGCCTTGGCAAGTTTCAAGTACTTATACTGCACCGTGATGACCTAAACACAAAACAATATACTTTGAAATATGTGACATCACACTGACTCACAGGCTGAACCTAAGGAATGGATTTTATGCTCATTTTTTGTCCTAATAATTAACCCATTACTGCAAACTTCACAAGAATTACTTTTAAAAAATACTTTATCGATATAAACTGATTCGTTCTTCTCTGCCTTCATCATCATCAGCCTATTTATGTCCACTGCTGGACGAAGGTCTCTCCCAGTGATCTCCATTCACCCTGTCTTACGCCAGTTGAGCCTATCTTATGCCTTCAAGTTTTCTTAATTTCATTGCACTACCGAATGCTCTGCCCTCCTCCCCTGCACTTTCCTTCTCTTGGCACCCATTCTCTCTATAACCGAAACAAAGCCCAGCATATAGTTTCTTATACGCTGAATTTGATTCCTAAAAACTCCGTTTAAGCACTGGAAACCCGATGTAGAGCCAATACTAGCGTTTTCGATATGCTGGAGGGAGTTTTCAGTTGTGGATAGTTCATCAAATTAATTATTAATTAATTACCATATTAAGCTTTAAACAATTATAATGTCAATGTTTTATTCGTACCAATATACTCTCCATGGCCAGGAGTAAATGCGAACAAGTTGTTTTAATTTTCTTTGATGTGAAATGGGGTTTGAGCTTCGTGGGGCTAATGTAGCACCTGTCTTTAGCGTCCCTTTAATACGCCACATTTCCTATGCCAGGTTCCCAATGACTTCCTGGCCGACTCCTGCCACGGCACCAGTGTGGAGGCCGACTACTCGGGCGGCCTACGGCCGTGGCTCGTCTCACTCGGCCTGCCCATGTACGAACCACTGTTCCTTGAGGCCCGGCTCTGCGACCTAGCGCGCATCGCCCAGCTGCAGGAGCAGGACCTACGGGCACTGGGCATCTCCAACGTGCGGCACGTCCGGCACCTGGCGGCCGCCATCGGCGCGCTGCAAATGGAGCAGAGCCGCTACGGCCTCGAGCTACGATGACAGCTCCTGCAGCAGTGGCACGCCACTCGCGAGCAGGTGGCGCGCACCTGCCAACGCTTGTTGTCCAGCGGGAGCGACACCAGGGCGCTGTGGCGGCGGGCTTCGTCACCGTCGTAGACGCGAGAGGGTGGCCGGTACACCTTCTCTGTGTGGGCGACAGCGGTCGGTGACTGTGTACCGTGAACGGAAGCGGACAACATTTTTGGCCACTGCGGCCCGCCCTTGTTTAGGAGATGCCAGAACCGAGTGTGGTATTCAGTGTGTGACTACGGTGCACAAGATTGCTCCCTGCGTTGTGAAAAGGCGTTAGATAATTTCATGCTTGCCTGCTGCCACGGCCTTCAACAGAATCTTGTTTCGTTGCTGTAGGCTCAGAGCGTGGCTACTGCAGTTTCTTGTGCAATGTTGGTCAGCGGCTACTTAGCAACTGTGGAAAAATGGCCATCTTCTTAGAGGTGTTGGAAATAAGCACAGTATCAAGTCTGTAGATGCCAGAAACGATATCAAGGCCCACGTGCACAACTTGAAATCGAAAAGTGTGCTGCAATTTTTTCACAGCAAAGGTTAAAGTGCAGTCCCCACTTCCTGCATCGTGGGCCTAGGCCACTCAAAAACTAGCTGTTCTTTCATGACGCCTGTGTTCCAATGACATCTGCATGAAATATAACTAGGCCATATGTGAGAGCTTCCTGTTCTGCAAAAGACTAACATAGAGCTATGCTCTTTAACTCGTGGCCAGTGATATGATCTCAGTCTAGACGACTGGTTGCATAGAAGCAAAATTTTTCCTTTTTTTTCTGTTGCTTTTATTGAATCAGACACACACATTCCGAGAGTTCATTGAGCACTTACCAACCCTTGTCACTAGACACGTATAATTTTGAAGACACTGGTGCTTTACATTCACTGCGATTACAAGATCCACACTTTGCCCAAAAATGCCAAGTTGAGCAACAAGACATGCAAGTTGCAGCACCAGAGTACAGGGGTGCCATCATAAAATTAAACACAACTGGCTCATGCCGGTGCGTTTCCATTGTTCACATGTGGTTTGTTTACATGACCATTCTGGAACGGAAAGACCAAATATACTATTATTCTTTCAAACTTTATTTTTGGTGTCTATGATTGAGGATGTTCAAGTTGCATATTTGACTGAATCAACCACGGCTGTTAGAGCTGCTAGCACAACATTTTTGGAACTCTGAAACCATAAGAAAATGCAACTTTTTTGTAGCCCGGTCAAACAACATGAAACTCCGAGGTGCACAGCCCAGTTTGCACACACGGACACACAAACAAACACACACCATTTCCCCACTGCATGCTTAGATCGCAAAAAAATGTTCTATTAAACTTTTTGGTGGCTCCTATGTTCTCTCAATTTTTCTGAGCAACTGCGCACGGCCTTCATCAAAAGAAACGTGTTTGACGACAGCTGATTCTGCAGTGTCTAGCGAACCTTCTGTTGCATCTGTAAAGCTAGAAGAGCTCTTCAGCTTCAACATGCCGAGATTTATAACACCAGGAGTTTCGTGGGTGCAGCATGGCAATCGGAACTCCCAGTATCCATGCTACTTATGGCTTTGCTTCTTTTGAAAGGGACTGTGCATTCGTGTCAGGAAACCCAAATTTGTACTTGTAAGCATTTCGTATTGTTTGCCAACCATTTTAGGTGCCTTATAAGGCTCAACATGCTACGTTCTTGTCAATGGTCTTGTTAGTTTCTCGCACATACTCTGCACCTATTAATTTCCTGGTAAAATCTTATTCTTGCTGGTACATGTAAGCAGAGATTACATTTTGCGTGCTGCTGCTAACTGGAAAATTGTTCAAAACACAAGGTGGAACCAGTCTTGTGCTTTTATACCTGCAATGCACAAGTACATGATCAGTGAGGCAAAGGTCACGGAGTGTCTTCACATTTTAGGCAACAGTGACTGCATTGCATGTTTCAAGGTCGATTCTAATCTGAATCGCTAGTTCAGTGCCAGTTTTTGCTCGTGCAGAACTGGCACGGCATGACCTGCACGAGCCCTGCCCTACCTCTCAAACAAGTACAGCGAATGTTGTGTACATGTTGTGCACGAAGTCTGCATTGCGTCCGAGTAATGGCAACATGCAGACGTCGCCATGTTGAACTGGTGAAACAACTCGTAAAGATGCAGCGCCTCCTTAACTACTTCGGAAAGTGTCAGTGAACCTAATGGACTTTCATTGTCACTGCTGTCGCAGTGCCATTCGTACAATTCTGTCTTGGGCAAGAAGCGCAATACAAGCCACATGTCCTTTACTATACTGCAGCTTTCCTTACCTTGACATATTTGCAGTAGGACAGCAAAGCCAAGTTAAAGAAAATGTGCCACTAGGTGCTTTTCTTTTTAGTAATATTGGCTGAGACTTGCTTCCTAGTGCCATTCTGCCTTCGAAGCCATCTCTCAGGCTTTGAATGGAAAGAGTGGCTGTCAGGAAAACAGGCCTTGTGCTGCAGTACACAAACTTGTGCTGCTTGTCACAACCATTGTGCATTCAAATTGACTATGCACACATTCTGCTAGAATGTGTGTGTTACACAGGCTTTTACTTATATACTCAGCGATGTGTAATGACTGCAAGCCAGCGTCTTCTAAAGTGCTAGCAAAGCACACACTTCTAGTAAGCCGAGGCACCATGGCAGAAGCTTTAAATCCTGTGTCATTCGACACCGTGGGTGCGAAGTTGGAAAGCAGAAGTCATGAATTTGCACCAGGTGGTGGCTAGAAAATGGTCATCACTTCTGGCATCTCGAGAGCAATACTCTTAAAAGGAGAATGTCATTGTTTGTGTGGTAGAGATGACTTTTACCTTGTTTGCCATTTCCATGCTGTGGTCATAATGTGCCAGTCTCTCAAGAGTTGATATCATGTACCACCAGTACATGTTTACTGTGTGCAACATGTCATGTAGCTTAAACATTGCTGTATGTCAACTCTTGATGCTCTGCTTCCGATTTTGCGTTCCTAAGATTACCAAAGTGATAAAGCTCTTTGTGAGATTGATCCATTGCATGTTTGTTGTGCAGGGAAGTGTTTTACAATAATGTTGTAAATAACAAAAAAGAAATTGCGCGCATGAAAGGTAACATTTGCCCATGATGTATGTGTGTGTGTGTGCATATGTACATGCGACGGTTAACAGTGCACACTACAGGAATTGTCGCACAAGATGTTGCAAGAATGATCCAGGATGGGCTAATATGGGCAGTTGTTGCTGCCGGTTCATTCACCTTGGTGCACTGTTAGGCCTCCCCTTTGCCATTATGTTGTTTATAGAGCAACAGTTTTTTTTTTTTTGCGAAATTCTTGCATTAGGTGCGCCTAGGGGGCTAAAGAATTCTCGGGCTGCACTAATGTGACATGGATAAGTGCAACTTCTGTTCCAGTGTTTGTGCTTTTGAGATTTGTGAATTAAGAATTTTTCGAAAGATTGCGTAAATCACACTTAATAATGAAAGTCCATGAAGTGCTGCAGTCCTCAGCCATCAGTAGTAGTTACTGCCTTGTGCATTTGTCTAGTCAAGCGTAAGGTACTTCTCACAATACTGAAGCCGTAGACCTGGTCATGCCTGGTGCTTCCTTTGTGCACTTTCAATACCAACGTGGAATCCACTCACTTCCAGCAGGGAAATGTAAATAGCGCTGTAAAGAAATCAAGTCATGTCTTTCTGTGCCCTGTACTTTACCAAGATGCCGAGATAGCTGTTATTGTATGTACAGTAAAGCTCCTGTGAATAAACTATGTTTTTAAGTATAGCCATGTGAACTGTGAGTGAAAGTGCAGTTGGTGCCGCAGTTTTATTCCAGGAGGTTTAAATCCAGCGGGTAATCAGACGTACCCTACAGCTGAAGGGTCTGTAGCCAACGGTAGTATGCTGCCGTTGGTTCAACTACACTGCTTCAGCAGATGTGTTGTGCTGCTCAGCAGAAAGTCGCGGGTTCAATTCCCGGCATTTGCAACTGCATTCCAATAGGGGCTTAATGCAAGAGCACTTGTATACCAAGCATTGGGTCGACATTTCAAAAACCCAATGTAAAAACATAAGTGTGCTCACTGTCGCTACTCCTTCAATCAAAATTATGTGCTATACAAGCCGGGGAACCTGGTGGCACCTACCCAAAGAAAGGGAAGAAAAGAAAAGAAGCTTCACTCTAAATATCAATTCGTGGTGCCGCAGTTTTATTCCAGGAGGTTTAAATCCAGCGGGTAATCAGACGTACCCTACAGCTGAAGGGTCTGTAGCCAACGGTAGTATGCTGCCGTTGGTTCAACTACACTGCTTCAGCAGATGTGTTGTGCTGCTCAGCAGAAAGTCGCGGGTTCAATTCCCGGCATTTGCAACTGCATTCCAATAGGGGCTTAATGCAAGAGCACTTGTATACCAAGCATTGGGTCGACATTTCAAAAACCCAATGTAAAAACATAAGTGTGCTCACTGTCGCTACTCCTTCAATCAAAATTATGTGCTATACAAGCCGGGGAACCTGGTGGCACCTACCCAAAGAAAGGGAAGAAAAGAAAAGAAGCTTCACTCTAAATATCAATTCGGGGCCTTCCACTATGGTATCGCTCATTGTTGCTTTGGGATAGTTGTATCGAACACTTCAATGAAGCATTTGGTGCTCTTTTCGGGCTGTCTGTAAAGTAATGCCCCTTACATTTTTACAGCAATATAGCTGTTATATCGACACTACAGCAGCTGCATTAATGGAGTTGCTGTAAGCCATTGTCGTTTTAGCTGCCTGGTAAGTATCATGTCGCTCTGTCAAAGATAACATAGAGATTGAAGAAAAGAAGGCTGGCTCAATGAATAGTGAACATGCGTCCTGAACTTTCAAAAAGTGCCACTCCAAGAGATCTCCGCCACCAGGACACTGACATAAGCCTGAAAACCTGAAGGGCACACTTTGGTTGGACAACGTTTCCCCATCTGACATGGGTTACTTATTTGGCATTCCCAAACTTTCACCTTTTAACAGTGTAATGTTTGAAGACGAGCGCACGAATCATGCACTTTCGTAGCTTCATGCACTAGCATAATCTTGTACACGAAGTGTGCGCATGCCTTAATTTTACTATGCCACAAAGCTGCATAAATCTACATGGAAGCTATCGTACTTGCTCATGCAAGACCCGCACACAATATACAGTGGGAGGAGGGTGGGGTGACGAGCATTACAGGAGCGGCACTTACGGCCACCTGCTGCCATACACGGGGGCTCCACAACGTGCAAGCGTTGACGGCATGTTTATGCAAGTGTGCTTCTCAGCATGGTAATGGTGGGATCAGTACTTGAATTTTCTAAGCTTCGTCCGTCATACCTCTTTGTTACTTTGCAAAGTGTTCACGTTCGACAAAATGTTGCGGTATAAATTATTAAAATTGCCATGACTATGCACGTACAGAGTCTTACTGCCTTTTGCGTGGAGGCAAATAGGATTGCTTGAGCCAATAAATGCATATAAAGCATAGTAAGCAAAGCCAGAAGAATGTCCAAAGCCACAAGTATAAAGATTAGACAAATCCATGTACTACCCATCATTTCCATGGTAGCTGAGAGTGAAATGCCAGAGTTTCTTTTCCATAGTAAATTTCGTAAGCTCTACGGGGATAATCACCACGGTGACGACAAGGTAAGGCGTCTGCTGCGAGTAAACCACTGAGGAAATGCTTGTGCATTGGAGAGAGTAGAGCAGGAGTGTCTGAGGTTGTCACAAGAATGTGCCCCATTGTCTTGCAAGGTCTGGGTGTACCTTGTCCCTGTATGTGGTACTTGTCCCTGTATGTAGTGGCAGCAGCGGTGTCACAAGTAGATTCGGGGTAGAACGTAAGTGGAGGAACGTTAGAACATACAAGGGAAAATCCCACGATTTAATGGTTTTTTTATCAGACCAACCAGGAACCAATGACAAACGTACATGATAAAGAGCATGCGGTTTTTCCTGGTGCTCGCTGCGCACACGAGTTCCAACATTTTTCCACGGGTAACTAAGCACAAATAAGACGCCTTTAATGTTATTTGCGTTCTTTGGGAACTCCATATACTTTCAGGGGGCTAGCTTTCTATCTAGCCATAGTCCTGCCAACTTGGGTCCCTGGATTAGTGGGTATGCATGTATCACTGCATATGTGCTGCTCTTCAGTGAACCTCTTTGGCGCCAGCTTGGTTCACTGTGTGTGTGCCACTGAGTAAGAGCTGCCCTTCTGAACCTCTTCGACATCGACTTGTGTCCCTGGGTATGTGCTGCTTTAATAAAAAAAAGATCAGAAATATTTTCCAGTGCTGTACGGAATCTAACCTGTATCACACATACTCAGACAATATTGTCTGAATATATATTGACATGCCTACCATGTGCGAAGTTTGCGGTAATGCCACTAGATGGCACAGCATGGTCAGCGGGAAGAAAAAGAGTGGATCCCAGCTGCATATCGCCTCTTACGTAATGGGTCTCTGCAGCGGCAATACGGTCTGTCGCTACGTTGCTTCTGCCAGAATTTTTGCCAGCTGTGTGCCACTTGCTGCTGTGGGACACAAGTGGCAGGCTGTGGTAGATTTTTTTTACAGCACAGCTGTTTACAGCTAGGGTTCTGTGCAATTTTTGTGTCCGTCAGCAAATCTGTGTGAGCAAAAACTATCATGAGCAATGGCTCGCACGTCGTCTTTTTCCACAGCTGACTCCATTGCCGTTCATCATTCCAACGTATAATTTCACTTCTCTTCTGTGATCGTAATGGGGAGATTGAATTAAAATTTTTTTTATTTATGGGTGTATGAGTCATTGCTCAAGGGGTTATGAGCCATTCATTGTCTTACATGATCGACAAATTTCTAAGGGGGTAGGCATATAAATGCTTACGCATTTAATAACAGAGGTGATACGAGAATGTGCGTGCATGCCTACTGTCACGATGACCACCGATCAGGACAATCAATATGTTCGTACCTTTGTTCAAAATTCTGTGTCACATCTGTGTCCACCTTCACAGAGTGGAATGGCTCATGAATTTTCTTTCACTCTCTGTAGCAACAGTGTCAGTGAGCTGCAATTTTTTATCACATGTGCTTTATTACTTTTCTCATTTTTTTTATATTTGAACATCGAATATCTTTCCTAGTTTCCCTCCCCTCCCTGAAATTTTGTGCTGCTAGTCGTTTGATTTCCAGGATGTGGGGCCATTTCTGCCGCACTCAACGGTAACCACCATGTTTGAAGGAATCAACATCAACTTTGTGGCCATGGTGTTTTGTTGCTCAGCATGAGGTAGTTGGCTTGGTTACTGGCCACCATTTGCCGCAACCTAATGGGGGCAGAATGCATAACACTTGTTTACTTAAACTTATGTACATATTAAAGCACCCCGATGGTGAACAGTAATTAGTCCCCTGCTTCAGTGCACAAAACTTCTAATAGGCTTAGTGGATCGCATTTCATTGTGAGCATGTCAGTTCCTGTGCTCGGCTGTGGCCCTCGTGAGAGACACTAAGGCCATAAAGAGCCAAGGCTTATTCTTGCACCAGCGAAGCCGGGCCGGCTCCAAGCACGCCGACCACCGCTCGGGGCGTCACGCACCACAGGCAGTTCTCCCGGAAAACGCCGAGAGGCAGCTGAGGTCATACAGCACTCTGAAGAAAGCTTGCAGCCTTTGGATATTATCTTGCCCTCAAATAATAATTCTCATCTTGCAAGCCTTTCCTTTAACACTGCATACCTGGCACTTTCGGGTCATAAAGTGCATGCACATTATCGGTGTGACATGGCATTCTTGACAAAAATGTAGCAAACTCAGTTTTTTCAAGTAAACGCAAGACAGACAATTATTGTTTAGGGGCAAGATAAGCCCCAAGGGGTGTAAACGTTTTCTGGTGCAATGTTCTGTCCCCAAGATCTTGCTGTCTGCCATACTAACAATGGAAATTATGACTTTAGGCAAACAAATGAAGTAGCACCAGAACCAACGTTCCCTTATTTCACATATTTTTCTGTAGGCACCTGTAACGATGATCCCTCACGAAAGGCAATGCCAAGGCTTGTTCTTAAGCATGGTCGGCTGTGAGCCTGCCTCCACACATGCAGCCTAATTTAAATGCTCTTTTTACCAAGAATGTTCTTACGAGACTGAAACACCATATTTTATTACCCTTACCTTCTAAAGAAACCTCTGCTAATCAAGTTTTGCTATTCATTCACAATAAACTATGCTGCACGGTCAAGGCGGCGACTGATTAAGTAGAGATACTGTAGTGGGCAAATGAAATGTGCACAGGAAAGTACTATAAAGAACACCTCTTACAAGTAACATCCAGGTGTGAAAGCTGATGTAAATCCCAGACTAAGCAAACAAGCCAATAACATGCCAACACAACATAGACCGGCAAAAGTCATGGAGTGTTCACATTTTATTTGTTCGCTATATATTTTGCTTGGCTGATTACTTGCAAACCTGATTGGTTAAACTACTTCCATAACTCATCCAAATAAATGACATAGCCAGAGAAGCACTTCGGAGATTTTGATATGTTTATTTACAGACCAAAAGCAGAAAATTACAAAATATATTGCAGTGCTTGCTAGGGTAACGCTACTACCATTCCAATGAATGAGATGTGAGCATTCTTTTTTTTTTCCTGGTCCTGACTTTTACATGCTTTTATTTTTTTACAATGGTCATGCCATCTAGATGAGGCATGATGGCCAAACAATGAAGCAGACAATACCAATTAATCTCAACAAATGCAAGCCGGCAACAAATTCATTCCCTAGCTCACTTGTTGAGCGTGTGTAAAAAGCTTCCTTTAATCTGCTACTTCATTCATTTTGCTCTTCAGGTCTCTCTCGAAAACTTTCTTTACATCACAAAAGCCCTTGCGAGTCTTGCCAAACGAGTTGGGGCCAGCAGACGTAGGGGTGTCCCTGCATGGGACAAACAAGATAGTGTCAGCTCCTGTGTTGTTCTCGCCAAACAAGTCTGCCTATTACCTGCCAATGTTGCGCATGCGCATTTTTGCTTCAGGCGGCATCTCCTCTTCTTCCTGCCAAAAGCAACAGTCACTCAGTAATTGTATTCAAACAAAATTCAGCAAGGATGGCAAAGAGAACTCACATCACTGCTTTGGTTGAAGGCCTCGGCGACGGATAAGCTTGAACTCTTCTTCACTGGTGCTTTCTGCTCTTTGGATTTCTTTGCATAAGTCACAAAGAAAAGAAGAAACATGTACGCAGTCAACAGTGTGCTATTTGAGCCAGGTGGTATATACTTGGGCAAAGAAGACAGCACTCTTGAATGGGACAAGAGGTGACGACAGATGCAAGCACTGACTAGCAACCAGAATGTTTTACAATGAAAGGCTAACTATATGCGGCCATTACCATCACATTGCAAATCATTTGCAAATCACATTCAAGAAATTGCAACTCTTCTTTGAGCAAAGATACAGATGGTTCACTGATGCAGGATTCAACTTGTGGATAGCAAACAGTGTAGTGCAAATTGTAAAAAAACATGCTTGCCAAACTTGGACTGGTGCACGATCATGAAAAGATATCGGGAGCAA
Organism: Dermacentor albipictus; assembly: GCF_038994185.2. NCBI lineage: Eukaryota > Metazoa > Arthropoda > Arachnida > Ixodida > Ixodidae > Dermacentor > Dermacentor albipictus. The sequence continues at coordinate 113,957,912 of NC_091825.1, read as the reverse complement.
AGAATGCGCAAAATTTTTGAAGCATTTACTATCCACAAGTATGGTGAATCCTGCTTCAATAAACCCTCCTTCTCTTTGCTCAACAATGAGCTGTCATATCTTAAATGCATTGGTAAACGTGTTCTGCTCTCACGCACTTAATGATGACTGCAATGCAGCCTTTCACTATGAATAGACATTATGGTCTCGCTCTCACGCACTTAATGATGACTGCAATGCAGCCTTTCACTATGAATAGACATTATGGTCTCCCCTTGTCAGATTCAAGAGCACCGTTTTCTTCGTCCATGTAATCAATGAGTGCCATTTACTTGTGAAGCTCGTAAGAACTTCTAAAAACCTCAAAATCTGTGGATGCCGTTACTGTATCTGCAATTCACCAGCAATGAAGGTCCCATGGAGAAAATTGATACTCACCATACAGCCACTGTTATCAACTGTGCCTCCTAATGTTGGGACTAAAGTCACCAATGAACTTCCCCCCACAATGTGTGCAAGTTAGTATACAGCGTGACCATACTGAACAGCGTGTTTTGCACAGGAAAGGGGAGACTCCAAGAGATGCCAAATTACTTCTGTACCACATGAGTTAAAAATTGTCCCATTTCTGGAAATTTCACATTGTCGTCATTCCCTATAATCCTCGGCCATCTCCAACAAGGTTTCTCGCCCTTCCGCACCCATTGTGTTACTCCAGTAACACTACCAGTTATTTCCATGTATATATCATGCGACTTCCCCATCTACGCTGTTCCACTGTTCCCCATCTACACAATACTTTGGTTTCTTTTCTTTTTTTCTACACCCTCTACAGAACTAAATTGAATCATGGGGTTTTACGTGCCAAAACAACTATTTGATTATGAGTCACACCGTAGTGGGGGAGGACTCCCGATTACTCCTGATTAATTCTGACCACCAGGGGATATTTAACGTACACCCAATGCACGGGACACGGGCGTTTTTGCATTTCGCCCCCATCGAAATGCGGCCGTCACGGCCAAAATTTTAACCCGCGACTTCGCGCTTAGCAGCGCAACATCACAGCCGCTAACCCACCGGGCAAGGTTCTGACTGGTGTTGTAGAAGTCGCGGGGCGCTTTTCTTGTCGCGACGATATATTGAATTTTTTACATGTGCTGGTCCAGGAGGGCACATGTAAAGCGGAGGCCCCAGGAAAACACTTCAGGTTATAATAACGCTGTGTCTAAAGGTACGTCGCACGTGCCTGCTTTGCTTCCGTTTCGCTAGCTCCGCGGCTCACGTCTACCGATTTTTGCACATGTTTTTGCAGAAGGACGTTTATTTAACTCAAAGCAGATCATTGAAGGTGCTTTCAAAAGATCACATAGGGCAGCATACGAATAGCCTCGCACGAGCGAAGATACCTCTCCAGGAGAGCAGGCCCGGTCTCTACTACGGCCTCTGCTGCTTCCCCGGGAAATCAGTGATGTTATATTGAAGGTAGAGCGCCGTAAGTCGCGAGAAAGGTACAATCCGGCATGAATGACTCAGCACGAGCGCCGAGGGCGCGAGAAAGCTTGTTCGACGTACACCCTGCAACGAAAAAAGCGCCCCGCGACTTCTACAACACCAGTCAGAACCTTGAGACACCGGGGCGGGTTACACCGCCTAAAAGAACAGCCCTTTACATAAAGCTTGTCGACGAAGCAGACACAGCTGCGTGCTCGCGTGCTTTCACCATCTTGTTATCAATCTTGTTATCTAATCTAATCTTGTTGTCACCATCTACGAACGGCACTGGCGTAGACATTACCAACAACACCACACGTACGTACAGAACCGCTCCGTTAATGCAGGAAAAAGAGCGACAACACTTACCGGTCCCCCAAACTTGATGGAAATCGGCGCAGGTCCCGGCTTCTTCTCCTCGGTTGCCTTAGCGCTGCTGAATGTCCGGGAGAACCCCATGGTAATCTTTGGCTTCTTGGCTGCATCGTCGCCGCCTTCTTCATCGCCAAGCTTTCGCTTCTCCGAGTCGACGGGGCTTGCAGACTCCCGCTCCTCATCGTCACTCTGGCGGCCTGACGCTACCGCAGTAGTGCCACCGCCTATGTCAACGGCAAATACACTGGCAGGTTTAAAGCAACGGCTCGATTAATCAAATGCCGGCAAGTGACACGCTGATCAAAACACACTGAACACACTGCTCTCGAGATGTCCGCGGTACGGCCGTGATCACGCAACACTCATGCCTATTTGCTAATGCAAAAGATCGCAAGATCACTCGCTGCTTATCACACTGCCCCGTTTCAATATATGTACTCAACTGTAATAAGCATTCCATTTCAAAAACTCGCTGCTGCGGGGAGTAAGGCGTCTGAGGTTCTAGTCCTAAGGCTAAGGCTAGAAACAGCTACCAAGACATGAGATCGTAACATGCACCAAACCCACCGTCCAACTCTGTTAATGAGCCTTGCAAACCATAAGAATGAGAAACAAACATGCACCAATTACCTAAACTAGCGCTTCCTTTATCGTCCCAGCGACTTCTTCCAGTAGAGCTCGCCATTTTGCGCGCAGATTGTTGTTACTAGACGACAGGACTGCTACACTGCCAGTATGCGCCAAAACGCACTTAAGCCCTTAAGCTTGTTCGTAAGAACCTTATTAACGCATTTATTCATATTTCATTAAAATATGCGGTTGTAACGTTCTTTCAGCGATAACGTTATAGTTAAAGATGTTAAAAATATTTTCGCGCTTGTCGTGTATTTAGGGAAGTTGGTGTGTGGTGTAGTTTATTCACCGCGTCGCTGTAGTCGTGCTTGCAGCTAGCATGGCGGCGGTGATAAAGGTGAGTTTTTCTGGCTGCGTTCAGCCGAAGACCTTGATTGTTCGCATCACATTTCCTGCAGAGTTAGCAGATGGTTGTTTTGTTTAGGCATTGGCCAAGCTAGCCGCTGAACTGGCTTGCTTCCGCACCGTGAATTAAGTACCCGTAAGGCCGGTCACATTAGGTTTAAATGGCAAGTAAATAAAACGGCAGCTGATAGTTGCAAACAAACAACAAACTGCAAAGATTTCATTTTGACGGCTGTGGTAATGACTGTAAGACATTGCTGTTGGGGTGGCCTGCTTTTGGACAAGTAATCGCTTTCGTTTGAACCCGTTAGGCGTTGTTTCATGGCTATTTGATGCTATCATATGATCGGATGATCTGAGAATCGCGCGTCACGTATACCTATGTGCGCGCTTCCCAGTGTCGCAACAGCGCCGCTTTAGGTTCAGAGTAATCTTGGAATTGCCTGTTGCGATAGCTTCTATTCTTGGGCTGCTGGCGCAATTAGTGTGTGCCGGTGAACCTCGACCCATGGTGTACCTCATACGCTTGCCTTGAGGAAAAGCTCTCACATGCACGGTAGTGCGATGCGCGTCGTAGTCCGTACGCAATTTCGGCTTGTCTGACACTTGACAATACAGATTTGGGCTGTGTCGAGATACCACAAGCCCGTATTTAGTTAGCGTGCGCAGCTGCCGGTAATTGTACAACATAATAAAAATACTCTCGGGCGTGTACTCCGATGAACGAGCGAAAGTAATGACGCTGCGCGAGCACCGCCGTAACATGAACGTATAGTATATGGCGAAACTTCCGCAGGAAAAACCCCAGCTGCAGTTTGACGAGCGATGGCCCAAAATGCGGCCGACGATATTGAAGCTGCTTCACCAGGATCCAATCACGAGAGACGAATGGCAGGGATTGTTCTGGTGAGTTCTCTTCACGAACTTGTGTGGCTCTGAATGCCCCATTTTTCCACTTCTTAAACCATTGGTTTAATTCGGTGCAAAATAGTGCAAGAGAGTTAGTGCTGTACTCGAATGGTTGTGTCAATGTTTATGTTAACTGAAGGAAAAATATAAAGTTAGTCGCACATACATTCGTCAGGCACAAACATATCTCAAGATCAAATTGTGTTAGCCAAAATGTAACATGCACTGCCACTTGAATCTGTCAGGTGAAAAAAATTTAGTGTAAAATTATGTACGTGTAACAAATAATATTGTTGTTTTTTTTCTTATAATTTTGTGAGTGTATGTGTGGTTTTAGTAAGCGAACCTATGGGGGGTTCAGCGAGCTGTTTCTTTGTTATCCTAATGATCTGAAACTGTTCCGCTGATTTCTGCGTTGTTAGTGATGCCTTACAAGCCCTTGTCTTGCGGTCAGCGTAAAGTGAATGCCAAGAAGATATTTCTGCATTTACTGATACCACCGCCGCACAAACAGTAGTGCTGCTGAGAACACACCATGAAATGTGTAGCATTTTCTCATCTGTCACTTTTGAGGGTCTTTCGAAATTTGGCCTGTTGCGCATGCAGCCAACGGCAAGAAATATAAAACATTTGTGAGCTGCCACACACTGCTTTGATGTGGCATCTTACGAATAAGCCGGATGTTGTCCCTGGGAGTTCAATTTATTTTTCACCATATCTTAACAAATGTGAAAAACACACACTGTTTAGTAAATGACGCCATTGAAGCAAGAGGACACGTCCGGCATTCCTTGCTTAGCTGTCATTTGTGTCTGTTGTCTCAAACTAGCACACATGTTACATATGTACACTACGTGCTTTGATGATGCAAACCATCTTTGCACTGACACTTTTTTAATCAAACCTTGTTGTAGATTGCATAATGAGTTTTCTACACTTTACTATAACATTTAAAAAGTCTTTCATAAGGTTTGTGTGCTTCATCAATTTTATATAATGTGGCAATGATGGATGTTTAAAAAGCTGCCATGGGTGCACTGATTGAACATTGGCATATTTCTTTCTAGGGACATCCATGCAGTGTGCCTATGGGATGAGCGTGGGCCTTCAAAGCTCTATGCCGCTCTTCAGGAAGACATCCTTGAATTCATTAGCGTTGCACAGAGGGTCAGTATTGGCCTTGAGCATGCTCATTTGGCATCTTCCATAGTTTCTTATGATATGCTTAGAAGGAAATCTGAGCGCATATTTTGTTACGATCGTCTTCATTCTTCATTCTACTTGCCCTTTGTCATTGGCTCACACGTAGCTGTGCCCCACATGTCATTGAGATTAGCTGCATGGCCTGAAAAATATCAGAAATAGATAGAATTTGAAGGAAAAAACATTACAATATATGACTCCTAATTGCACCATCTGTGCAAACTCGTCTATGGGCATTGCAACACCACATGATATGAAAGCTGCAGCTTGTCTCAGGTGTGGTCGTGGCTTCGCAAATAAAACTTTCTTATAGCGAGTTTTAATTCTTCTGTAAGACATGTTGCATTAAAGTTTGATAAACATATAACAAAGAAACGAAAGGTACAAAAACACGATTGGAACTGGAGCACACTGCATACCAACATTTTTTGTTTTTATCAATCCATTGGTGGTGTAGTTCACATCCACTAAGACTGCACCCTAACTTAATAACAAATTTTCTATGTTTATGATATGGCAACAACAGCATCTTGTATGCTATTTGAGCAAGACAAAGCCTGGTGCCTGGCTCCCCTGCCTTTGACATCGCCTGTCTTCCCGGCTCATTGTTATGCACTCTCATTGGGCGCCGAACTCTTCAATGATTACAAACATCGAGACCATGGATCACGACTTCGTAATCCAGTGTGTTAGTTGGTGGTACTTTGATTAGTGGTTTACGTAAGGTGGTCATGCCAGTCGAAAACATCGAGCATAAAGCTGTGGTCGCTGAACATTTATGTAGCTTCCATGGTGACTAAGCAGTTTTGGCATTCTACAGTTGAGCGCAAGGTTGCAGGTTCAGTTTCCGAACTGTGGCCACATTTTGATGAGAGTTGAATGCAAAAGCACTCATGTACCAAGGCTTCAGGGCATATTGAAAAATAATTTTGCACCCTTTACTACAGTACCTCTTGTAAGCCTCTTGTTACATTGAGACATTACATTGAACCTCATGAATCAGTCTCATCAAAGTGAGCATAAAACTAGTTTATCAGAATCACATTTTCAGCTCTCACTGTGCAAGTTGATGTGCATAGTGCAACATGTTGCAATTGATTTGTCTTTGCCCTGTGTTTTTACTCAATTATGAACTCTTACTCGACTGATACTCCCACATAAACCAATTCTGTATGGTGTCCACGCAGCGTGTTCTTGAACATCAGGAGGACCAGGCCTTGCTGAATGCGTACATCAAGGAGTGGCGAAAGTTCTTCGTCCAGTGCAGCTACCTGCCCATGCCTTTCGGGCAGCTGGAGACCGTGCTGGCCGGCAAGAGCCTGAAGAAAACCGAGGAGGGCCTCGTTCGTAAGCTCATGCTCGACACCTGGAACCAGAGCATCTTCTCGACCATCAAGGTGAGCTGTGACCATGCGCCAATCACGGATAGGACGAGCGCTCAGGCCTGTAGTCGGCTTTTGTTAATGAAACCTTGACGTGACCAACGGAATTCGTCAGATTATCTGGTGGGTTTAATTAACAAAAAGAGGCTGAAAAAGAAACATCCAAATGCACCACCTTGGCAGTATTTAGGCAATTTTAATGCATCTCTAAATGTAACGTGCACCTGGTAAATTTATAGGTTTAAAGTAGAAAACAATACCTGAAAATTATGCACTGAAAGAATGTAAAGACGTTTGTTTAACTTGGATTTAGCTCCATATTATAGAATACTCAGGTCACTAAAAATATCTGGAGTCCTCAATATGGCGTTTCTTGTAGCCCATGATATGCCATGGGCATTAAACCACATGATTTGATCTTGATTTGAGATGACTGTTTATTCAAGCTAAGCAGTAGATAACCCTCCTTAAAGCAGGCATAGATGGGCAGCACAGCATGCTTAAATATTGCTCAAAACAAGCTCAATGTTTGTACTATCAAGACATTTTTAAAGAATTTGGCTCAGTTCTATAATTAAAAATATTCCCCTTCTGTTATTTTGCACGTATGTTTAGAGAGGTGCTGAAATTTATAAAATCATAAAAGAATATTTAGTGATATGCTGATTGAGATTGCAAATTAGAATCACACTATGTAATGACACTAATAACTTTAAGCTGTTCTTGAAGTCGTGAGAGTTGTGGGGCCTCAAACAGTTCACAATAGTGCAAACAAACAAAAGGGCGTTTATTGCACCTTCTATACAATAAGCCAACTAGCCGATATACAACAAATGTAGCAGGCCAATAAAACACCCTGAGGAATCTTGTGGTTTCAACTTGCCACGCCAGGGTACCTAGCGAATGTTTGCCCCATGCTGGACGCTCGCGCCCAAGTCATTTGCAGGTGAAGTCTCGTGAACGGAGGTTCATTCGAGCAAACGGGAAGGCGTCCGTGAGTCTGTCTCATGGAATACATCATTGTGCGTGCAGTGAGTTTGCACAGGTCAACGTCCCATAGCGAAAGAGAACCAACAAGCGAGCAATCACTCCACACATGATGATTTCCTCACGCCAAAAAGGAGGGAACAATTTCCACTTGTGCTCGTGTATTTATGCGGTCACATGGTGCTAGCATCCAAACACAGCACGTTTTATACGGGGAAGCTGGATTCCAGGAGATGGGCGAGCCATGCGGGGAAAACAGCATCAGGGAATGCGAGAGCATTGTGTGTCCCCACAAACTTGGGCATCTTAATTATTCCAACAGCACTGGTAACATTGAAATATCATAATTTGAAAATAAGGTGCATCGAATTGCCCTTACTCCTTTTTAAACAAAACGTGTGAACATTGTCAAGCCTAAAACAACAACTTGGAAGATAACTGTGCAAGCAACTTGGAAAAATAAACATGCCCAATACCGCTCATAATATCCCTACTAATTTAGTCCAGACAGGATGACATATGAATTAAACAGCTCATAAAAGTTCATGCATCATTCCATTTACATTAAGGCTATGTGGATGTGCGCTGTCATCCTTCAGTTTATCTGCTCAGAGGAACTAGTTATTCTAAATGACTGATTCAGCCTAGTTTCCGAACTTGTCTGGCCTAAAGCTGACCTTTGGAAATTGTGGTATATTGTAGGAATTGATTTAATCTAAATGGGCAATTAAGAGGGGACTAAATCAGTTTAGATACATAGTTTTGTTTAAAAGTTCTGTTCAAGGGAAAGAGGTTTGGTTATCACTGGCAAATTTTACTCTTCTTGAATTTCACGCCACAGCATCTTTGCTGCTTTTCATCTACGGAGATTGAGCTTCTAAAGAAATAGAGAATTATTTCTTGGCGCTTTTGATTGCGTTCTTATCATGTACAGGCGCCGACAAAAGTGGTATACTCCATGCAGCAGGAGCCGGAGCAACGGCAAACTGCATCGCAATGCCATCTACAGGCAGCATCTGGGATCGAGACAGCCAATGGGTGCCCTTTATTATTTGCACGCACGTCGCTTGACTCGTGTCAATATAGATGGCGTCGCAAAGCAGTGTGCCGCTGCTCCGGCTCCCGCTTTGGGGAGTATACCACTTTTGTCAGCGCCTGTACATATAACTATGTTCTGTGTGTACATTTGAATGTATTGCTGTTAGCCCCTCTGTCTATTTGACATTGTACTGATTTCTGGTAGCCTTTAGGATTTTTCTAAATAAATTCAACTTCTGTGCTCCAGGGTCGTCTACAAGCAAGTGCAATGAAGCTGGTGCACGCGGAGAGGATGGGTGAGGCCATTGACTCCCAGCTGGTTGTTGGTGTGCGGGAATCGTATGTCAACCTATGTTCTAACCCGGAAGACAAGTTGCAGATCTATCGGGAAAACTTCGAGCGGGCTTACATCGAAGCAACTCGGCAGTTCTACCGGGCACAAGCGCCCCAGTACCTAGAAGAAAACGGAGTCCAGAACTACATGAAGTACGTGAAGCTGTCATTCAGCTTTCATTCTTCACTGCTTTGTGCCATCTAGCAGTCATTTAGTGTGATTTCCTATTGCAGTGTCCTATACGTCGTGAACTGTGAACAGATGAGACCCATTGTAATGGTCACTAGGTTGTTCACTTGACTTAAGTAAGTGATTGCTGTACTTGAAATTTCTTGGACTGGCTTTTGTGAGCATCAGCAACCTTGCTGTTTCACAGTAAAGCTGTTAGCCTGTAGTTGGTTGGGATTTTTCGTCAGCTCGTGCTCACCGAAAAACAGTACTGCCACCTAGCGGCTGTGGCCACTCAGACAGACCTCAAATGGCAGCTGGAAAAGGGCTTTGTCTGAGTTTCCACATAACAGAATTATGTTTTATTGTATATTCAAATTGCAATCCAAAGCTATCACGTCTGCAGCTTGTGCTGTCTTTGGGTCTCACAGGAGTACCGACCACCACTGGCTCAAGCTTAACAAGCCACAGGGCCGTGTCGGCCGTCGCCTCTAGTGCATGACAGCGTGCGCTCAGGCCACAAGGGGCTACCGAGCGACGCTCGCGAGAACACTATTGCCTTGAGTTAACGGAAACCGTTTATTGTATCCGGCAACGCCCAACACCGCACAAATACCTGGTCCCGCGGAGGCGTGGGAACCAAAGATGTCCCGCACCAAAGGTGAAAATACAAACAGGTGTGCCTATAGCACGTCGCTGCTAGAGCACAGGCTCAAGCTGGGGCATGCCGCTAGGAAAAGTCCCAGCGGCTACTTTCTCTTATGATAACCAGTTGGTCAACTCGCAAGAGCTTGGGCAGTCTCCTTCGGTTTGGGCCTCCGATAAGTGCAGCTTAGCATGGGCACACGCCAGCACTAAGTGCGCCAGCACTAGGCACACGTTCTGCAGCTTAGCTGTCCAGAAAGGATCAAACTCAACTTTCACTAATGATTTACATGTATATCTTGATAGCGGTTTTTTGACTGATTGCACATTTTTGGATTTTTCTAAAGCTTTTGACAAAGTGAAACATGTACTGCTACTACGTAAACTAAGCGCACTCAACATTGACCCGGGAGTACTCAGCTGGCTCCAATCGTTCCTTTCTTCTCGTTCCCAATTTGTTGTAACTAATGACTCCACATCTCATGCGGCTCCAGTTGAATCCGGTGTTCCACAAGGGTCTGTTCTTGGTCCTCTTTTATTTTTAATATATATTAACGATTTACCTGATACCATTTCCTCACAAATTTGTTTATTCACTGACGACTGCGTTATATATCGAAAAGTGACTAATGCATCTGATATAGCTACCCTTCAATCCGATTTAAATAACATATCTAACTGGTGCCTCACTTGGTGCATGGAACTCAACATTAATAAATGCAAATCTATGCGGATTTCTCGTTCTAACACAACTTGCCCTACCTACGCCCTTAATGACTCCCCCCTTCAATCCGTTACATGCTACCGTTATCTTGGCATTCATATAACTAGCGATCTTTCTTGGAAGCAGCATGTACAGTATGTAATATCTAAAGCTAACTGCTCCTTAGGATATTTGAAGAGAAATTTTTCGCTGCCAACGCACCACCAATGCCAACACCCCACCCCCACGGCAAATCATCGCAACTGGAGCGCCACCACTGACAACCGGTTGCGAGTTGGAAAGGAGTGAGGCGCAGGGATAGCAGAACACGAGATTGCTGGCGTAATCCTTAATCCCCACAAGCTTGTGTGTAAGTCGTATTTTACAAATTTTCTGGTGCAGTTTACATTTAAAAATTCATTTAGTTCAATAAGGCACTTGCGCTTGGCTGAAGGCCAAGAAGAATGAGGATGTATACTGCACTTCCACACACGTGCGTGTGTGCATGACGTACGTCGCTTATGGAGGTGGTGCTTGCCTATCATCATCTAACGTCAGTTGACGTGGTGGTACTTGTCTATTGTTGTTTAGGCTTGTCTAATGTCAGCAACAGTTTCACTGTACATCCACTTTCACAGGGCGGAATGGAGGCAGATTTTTTTTCTTTTCTTTAAATTCCTGTCCCCTACTGATTGTTCCCTTCACTGCTCTTTATACATTGCCTATTACTGTGGTAATAAATTGTTTGCAAGGTTGCGCACCATTCGTCTGTACATTTGTTCCTAGTTTCCGTATTTGCAGTCTCAGTGTCACACAATGTGCAGAGAAAAAAAACTGTGCACCCTATCATAACAAGTACAGTGTGCTAAGTGAAACTTTCTTAGTTAAATTTGTTATAATAAGCATGTACAGCATGCACTAGCAAATAACACTTCTCAATATACTTGAACACACTAATCGCTACCATCTTAAACTTTGCATAACTCTTGGCAGATCTACTTTGTGTATTCTTCCGATAGCCGACTTGCATTTTTATGCTGTGTCTTGCTTCATATGTGTACTGATCCACAAAGTATCTAAAATGATATTTGCATTCTTTTAAGATTGCATTCTCACTACACTGCACCTTTGTACTGAAGCTAGGCATAAGTGCTATCTTAAGTGCACTTTGGACTACATGCTTAAGTGCTATCGTGGGTATTGCTAGGAGTGCTTGCAAACTCACTGAACTAAGTTGATAGAGAGATGCACATGAGTTTGTATCATTTGCTGCAAGGGAAGGACTTTCAAAATGTGCTTTTGAAATGCATAACATATTATTAAGTCTCAAGTTCTTTTCCGTCCTTTTTTCCCCCACAAAAGCAGCATTCTATTTCCCACTTTTCTTACTTGACCATGTTTTTTAAGAAAATGTTTTCTTTTGAAGAGTTCATTTTTGTCTATCTCTTATTTTCAATGAAATCACTAAAGAAGGAGAGCTGGTATGCGAAAGAGAGACAGAGAGAGAGAGAGAGAGATACAAACTTTATTGATATGCCAAAGGTTAGCCTTTATTTGAGAAAGAAATCTCCTGTTTAGTATATACAAAAGTTTTAAATCATATTCTCTGAATGCAAGGCAAGAAAGCAAATGTAAACGTTAGAATGAATGAGTGCCCAAGATCAGCTATATACCAGGTGAAATTTGTTGACATACATGACTTGTTTTCGGCAAGCAACCCTAAAGAACCTGTGACATTAGTGAGTGGGGCTTGTCATATGGAATATAAGTTACATACCAGCAGGGTGAGTGTGGCTTGGGCTGGCCATAATGTAAAGTCTGCCATGTCGCAGCTCAATTGCACATTCAATTGCTGTTGCCTTGTGTTTTTGTGTCACAAGCACAGGTTCTTGAATCGATGTTCTCCTTGGACAGGTATGCGGAACAGAAGCTGAAGGAAGAGGAGCAGCGTGCTGCCAAGTACTTGGAGTCGCAGTCGGGATCGGTGCCCGCTTTGACGGAGTGCTGCGTCAGTGTTCTGGTGACGGCCTTCAGGGAACCCATCCTCGCCGAGTGTCCTGGCATGATTCGTGCCGGCCAAACCCTCAAGCTGCAGCTCATGTTCGGACTCATGGATCGTGTGCCCGACGGTGTGCTGCCCATGCTACATGACCTTGAACAGCATGTCCTTTCGCAGGGCCTGGCTGACATGCTTGCCTCGGCTGACATCATTACCCAGGCAGGCAAACCACCCACAGTCGTGCTATTGCATGCGTACAAAAAACGGACACAATATGGATGAAAAAGAGAACATCCTTGCGTGTCCTCTGGTGTCCTTGTTTTGCAAGCCTGTCCTTAATGCCATGATTGCCTACCGACTTGCTGACTTTTCTGACGTTCCACTACACTCAACTTCTGCATGATTTATGAGGGAGAAACAGTGTAAAAAATTGGACAAAAGAAAGTGGACAGGATGAAGCACTCTTTCCACTCTGCCTGCTATTTTTCGCTCTCTTTCGTAGTGTTCTTTCTTCATGAAGCTGCACCAACAAGCTTAAGATGCTTTTACAGTAATCATTTGCTCATTCAGCCTTGACACCTACCTCGGTGGCTTAGTGGATACGGTGTACGGCTGCTGAGAATGGAAGTTGGATGGAAGGCTTTGCAGTAGAAGAAATATTTGTCGTGGTCTGGGGATGGAGCCTGGGACCAACACCTTTTCAGGGCAGTTACTTTCGTCTGAGCTAACCAGAAGGCTAGCAGATCTTTCTTTCTGAGAAACCTATGCGCGATTCCTTTGTAGCTTTCTGCTACAGTAGGGTGAATGATAATATGAGGGTAAATCAAAGAGTAACAGCGATTTTCACATCTTTTTTTCACTAAGAACAACGGCATCTATCGCTTTTTTTTTTTTTTCACAGGTGTCTCCTTGCACAGCCATGTTCTTTTGGTATTGTGCCATCAGCTTCTGAATCCTGTCAGTAAAAAAAATGTTTGGTTGCTCACAAATCCATGCCTGCACCATTTGTGGGACCTCATTAGCTGGCCTAAACCAAAGACAATGCGGTGCCTCCTTCAAAAGGCCGAAAATGTGGTAATTTGATGGCGCCAGATCAGCGCTGTACGAAGGATGATGAAGCGCTAGTAGCCTACGGTGGATGTCCACCGGTTTGACTCCCTCTGAACACAGAAAGTGCGCTGTGGCGCACTTTTCCTTGATGGTGCAATCATGGAGTGGGGCGTCCGTACGTTTGGTCCCTTTCCTCCGTTACACTTGACTGAATTGGGGCAATGATGGGTACTATGACTTTGATGTCGCACCAAGTATACATGCGATGATATCAGGCACACCTAGCGTTCGTTTGTACCGGTTAAACACAAAGTTGCCTTGACCTTTTGATTTACCCTCATATATTTCCACTTCATGAACCTTGCTCCACTATGTGGCCATCCACAAAAGTGATTGGCCATGAGCCTGAAGTCGTAAGTTTATTCCCCACTGCCACAGCCCCAATCTGATGGAAAAGGAATGCTAAAACACTTGTGGTATATCATGGTTTGGGTGCACGTCAAAGAGAGAAACAGTATCAAGAAAAGCCACTCCAGAGTTGAGAAGGAGCTTGGTAACTGAGTAAAGAGGCTAGAACGAAAAGAGTCGGAGACAGCTAAGCAAGTTTCAACATGTAGTGAGCCACAGCAGCCGAAGCACTAAAAGTACATTGAAATGCATAACATCGCGATGTTGTGGCGCTAAGGTTTCTGCACAAAATTAGAAAATTTGAGCTTTAACCTTCATTTTCTCTTCTAGTAATAAACATATTACTGTGGCAATTAAAATTCATTTTGAAATAATTATTTATCAGTTTAAATTGATCTAGTGTTCCACTTTAGTGAGCCTTTAAAAAGTGCCAGGTTGTCGAAATTAATCCAGACCCTTTCACTATGGATACCATCACAGCCCACGTTGCTTCTGTACGCAATACTTTTATTAAGCATAGGTGGCATATCTGGTATTGGCTATAATCGTAAAAAGGCAATATTGAAAGTTGCCTTGAAGTTGCCTTTGAAGGCAACTTGAAGTTGAAGTTGCCTTTTAGTTCTCCCTAAAATGCCACCTTGGTTCACTTAAAATAAGTCTGTGTTGTGCTGCACTCTTGCTCAACGATGGGAACTGCCTAAAGGGATGGTTTCCTTTTTTTTACACCTGCAACATCCAAACATCCAGGAGTGCACACACAGAGGCACGAGGCGAAAACCTTTTCTGGCAAGAAGTGGGACAGTATAAATGTGTCAGTGATGAGGCAAGACGTGTGTTAGTATAGCTGGTATTAGATGCTGGGGAAAGTCACCTTGTTCATTCAGTTAGCATTCCATGCGTCGCGACCACACTCGCACCTTGTGGGCCGTTAAAGAAGCGTTGCCAGCCATGGTGGCTTACTGGCTGAGGCGTTGCACTGTTAAGCATATGTTCGCTGGTTCGATCACAGCCACGGTGGGGACATTTCATGAGGGGGCAAAATGCAAATATGCTCGTGTGCTTAGATTTATGTGCACATTAAAGAACTACAGGTGGTCATAATTAATTCGTAGTTCCCCACTACGGTGTGCTCCGTGGTTATGTAGTAGTTTTGGCACGTAAAACCACATAACTAAATTTTTGTTTTTCTAGAAAAACATGGACTGCCTTCATAAACGTTATAGTCAATTCCCCTGTAGACAAACTGCTGCTAATTTCCACCTGTTCAAAGTAAAAAAGAAAGAATTATCTTAAACATAGTTCGCAAACATAACTTCCCCTTGAAGGGGCCCTGCAACACTTTTTGAGCATGCTAAATAAATAGTACTAGGTGTGAGATAATGCTTCCGTGAACACAAGCCAACTATTGCTCATTTCAATGCAGCAGGTAGCGTATAATGTTTCTGTAAACAGCAGTCATGCTTTTGTAGAGCTTTGTCAAACCCCTGCCATCTAAACGGCACATAACGTTGTAATGGCACCCTCTTACAACTATTGGCTGGATGTGTGAAAACGTCATGATCAATAATTTATTAACGAATGGCCACAAAGGCGTCTGCAATAGAAACAATGCACGTAATACCTTACATCTTAAATAATTATGAAATACCATAATGTTCAAAGTGTCAACATAAAAAATGAGTTTTATACTTCCAATATATGACAGCCATCGTATGCTCAAGTTGTGCCAGCTCCTCAGCAGTGCAAGGTCATGGCGTCGCTGATATTTTGCTGGCGGCTGCAGCAGTGTGTGTCCGCATGTTTCAGTGCATCTTTGCATGTTGAATTTCTATACACACAGATTCGCTTGAACGCATGTGGACACGCAGTGTGCACATGGCGTTTGTCGTGTTTGTTGTGGAAGTTGTGCAAAACACACTTCTCAAGCCACTTGTTCAAAATGAACTGAAAACTGCAACCTCGCTGCACAGTTGTTCATGGCTGCATAGCGCTAAATACGTGCTGCTTCAGTAACTGCAAGACGAGCAGCTTCGGCAAGCCTGGTTAGAGTGCCTGGGGAGCGTCGCTTGTTCGTGTTATTTTACACTGTAGTGCATTAGTGTATGAGTCGAACTCCGTGCCAGCTGTCAAAACGCTTTGGTCACCGTCGGGGGTCCGTTGCCACATCAGTGATGCCAACGAGCATGCACAGCCGCTGATGCAGCACACTACCCATCAGATATTGAAAAAACTCTTTGCAGTTTATTTAAGCTACGACACCACAGCTAGAGCGATTGTGCTCACTGTTGCAGCATATAAAGTTGAGTTATTGACAACTCAACCATAAGTTGAGGGACAGCCCCCTGAGTTTAGCATGTTGTAGGCACCAGACCAGTGGTATTGTATTTTACGCGAACTTATAAAATCAAATTTAAATAGCATGCCACGGTGATGTTCAGTAGGCGGAACAGTGCGAGCACCAGTCCATTCCACTGTGGCCTCTGCTGTGCAAGCCGTTGAAAGAGCAGGAGCATAGCGGAAGAGGTGAAGGGCGGCCTTTGATTGCCGATAACTCTGGTTGTAATGTACACATGAAAATACCTTTTGCTGCCAAGTATTGTTAGAATAGTGGTGTTTTGACAAATGCATTCCACAGCTTAGATAAATAGTGTTGCAGTGTCTGTTTAATGAGAGTTGGCAGAGTTCCACGAGGTTGAAATGTTTTAAAAACTTGTGTTCTGCATAGTTGTGTCTTCTTTATAAGTCAAGGTTGTCAAATTTAAATAGCACAGTTGAAGCTCATTATAACAGAGTTGCATTGGACATAGAAATTCCTTCATTATATCTGAGATTTGTTATAGGCATATGTTCATTGCTTTCTGATATAGGTGAAAAACATTTTAGATTTACTTTCTCATATAGCATGAGTTTTCATGTTGACATTCGTCACATGTCGACATCTAAGTTCGGCTGTATTGGTGGCAAAAGAATTAGAAAGGAACATGTGGCCATTTTGCTTTTTTTGGCGTCGTCTTGCATGTGTAACCAGTTTTGTTACCTTACACTCTCGCTATATCTGTTGCAGGACTCCGAAAAGTATGTAGAGCAACTCTTGGACCTCTTTCAAAGGTTCAGCAAACTAGTCAAAGAAGCATTCAATGATGACCCTAGGTTCCTTACAGCGCGTGATAAAGTAAGTGCCCTTACTCGTGTGGTGTGATACTTTGTGTTCATTCTTGTGTTTTAGTGCTTTGCTTTTTTTCTACTTTAGTATAAATTTTTAGCCATGCAGTTAGAGGTGTCAAAACAGAAGTATTTCTTGGAGAGTTGGGAGGAGGGATTACTGTGATATCAGCGAGTTTGAACTTCCTCTCGCTCTTCTGCATATGTCTGCAGTCGGTAACAACCTTTTGCCTCTGACGATAAACGAGTTGAGCGCTAGAGGAATCAGTAAAAGGTGCTTTACTTTCCTATTTTTAAAACTTTGTTTTTGTTGCAATGCAACATTTCAGCCAAGCAGATCTAATATGGCTGAGTGTTTACCAGACATTCTGGATGAAAAAAAAAGGATGAGGGGGATCCTTTTTATATCTTTGCTTGTTAGTTCATGCCAGTTAACAAATCATTTGCCTGCTGAGAGGTTTGTCGCCCGCAACTTTTCTGTGCAATAAAGAAAACAGTAAGAAAGTTCAATTTCTTTACCACTATATTGCTGATGTCAGTTTTAATTATACATTGAAGCACACTGGAATAATTTCTCAACAAACGGAATTAGTTTGCATGCAAAACAGATAACACTGCCATGATATTGGGGTGTGATGGCATCATTTGATTCATTGTCCAGGTGACATCGGTACACCGTATATTTCGGCTAATGCTAACCAAGCTGTTCAACGAAAACAACCAACCACTAAGTCCTAAAATTGTATCTTGCACCGCATTTTTTCAATAATTCTTTTTCTTTGAACACCTTGGCTAACGTTAGCTGGGACACCCTATATTCTCCTCGCCCACCTAGATGCCCCATATCAAACCAGTGGGCTATGGTATGGAGCAACCAAGGTATGGAGCATGCCGTACAGAGAAGATCAACAGAGTGACACGCTGTTTTGTCAGTTCTTTCTGTATCTCGTCTAAACACTTTTTATTCCCGCAACACTGTGCACTAACCACCTATTGCAGAAAATTTTGTATTCGCTGTTACATTGTTATTAGTTGGGCTATTTCTAATGCAGAGAGCTTCTTTATTTTTCAGGCATTTAAACAGGTTGTGAATGATACCTCTGTGTTTCGTCTTGAGCTTCCTTCCAAACAAAAAGGGTGAGTGCTGCACACGCATTTGACACTCAACTTCACTGCACGGTACAATCAACTTGGGTTCATTTACCGTTGTACTAACCTGCTTATGAATACCTAAATGGTGCCTGCACTTTTTAGGCGATCTTACCAATTGCCACTTATGGCAAATAGAACCAATTCTGCATGTCCCCTGAATGTTATATTAGTGTCAAGCTGACCCTTCATGAATTTGGTTTTGGGGATTAGCAGTTTCAAAGTTGTGTGTTGTAGACATGCGGACAAAACATTTGTCCTGGGCAGCATTGGCTTCTCTCATAATTCGGGCCAAGAGATCTTATTGCAATGACTTCACAAAACGAAAATATCCAAATCCACTATTTAAATATTTTAGTAAGTCTGCAAATCTGCAAGAAATTTTAATGATGAAGGGTATCAGTTATAGCCAACAGGTATTACATAGTTGTACAAGTGTCATTGAAGTTGTTATTGCAGTATTACAAATAATAGTACATCTTAGATGGGCAAATTTTAGGCGTGTACAAATATCAAAATTTCCGAATACTGATTGAATATCAATACTGAAAATTGAATATCAAATAATGATGTTCACATGCATTTATTAGCAAATTGGTTTATTTTAACATGTTGGAACACTGAAATTACATTGTCATTGGTAAAAAAATTAAACTAGCAGGCCGCTATACTAAAAGAGTGTATATTGGGCTCATGTTAGCTTTGGAAAATAGAATAATCTCAGTTAATTGTTCGTTCTTGCCAACCTGTGCTTTAGTATACCGCATCAATTTCCTGTAAACCAAGAGGCACTTGAACCTGTACCAGTCGTCACTCACCGAATTTTCTGTCAAGCAATAAACTCAGGATTTGAGGTGGAACCTGCAAAAGAGCGCACACTCGCTGTTCGCAAACCCATGTGCTTTGCCATTGAGTGGCTGGCTTTTCTGTATATCTCAGACGTTCAGTGGCAAAGTGTGCTTTACAGGCGATATTTCGTTAGCAGCATGAAATTATCGTAAAGCTCAGCATGAAATCAGACACACTTTCTTAGATTATAGTCGGATACAGCTTTAGAAAAAAGGGGGCGTTTACTCCTCCAAGGCGGAGGCAGACGAGCATCCACCAATGGGCGCGCGCTCTGGACAAACGTCATGAGCCAGACGGCTGGTGACCCCGCCGACGGAGAAGATGGCCGCCCGCGCTTCGAACTGGGCGAGGTCGCGACAGCTCTGTGCTTCAGCCCCTCGTCAGAGTGAATTCCAGTAGTGTTTGTGAGGGTCTATCATGCCGGAAATATTACTACGAACTTACGATGCGCCATTTATGCCGCGTGCATTTATTCTGAGCAGTGATCCGTTGAAGGAACATTGCAGCGAGCATCGCTGGCGCTGTGCTACTCTTTGCCTGTAAACAGGATCCCGCGGCGACCGCTGCGAACACACATCCTGCGTACTTGTTCCATGTTGTTTGATTTCGCTCCCGAGTGAAGTTATGGCGAGAAAGTTTTCCAAAGACTGGTGCCTACGGTAGCGGCAGGTGTGTTTTTCGTCGGATGGGGTGAAATGATGAAGCAAAACCACTCTCAGGAGAAATCAGAAAAGTTTGCGCAACAGAAACTATTTGAGGAAGAAGCCTTCAACGCAAAGATTTGTCGCCGTCAACTTAGCGTAAACTATCAATAGAGAGGTTTTAGCTTTTCCGGTATTCCGGTAAAACGCAGGCGGACGCCCGGCGCGTTGGGGCATTGGGGCGGAGGCGTAAACGTGAGCGGTCGAGCGGTCTGCATGGTGCAGCCACCTGGTGGCGCAGTGCTCAAACAGACAGAAACAGTTAATATTGGATTAACCGAGCGTATTCTTCTTCGTTGCTGGTGTAAATTTTCGGCACTGGCATAATCGTGTTGCAGCCCCAATGCCCCGTCCGCCTGCGTTTTAGCGGAATACCGACGAAGCGACGGTGTTGCGTGGCACCGTCCATTGATTGCTGTACACCAGTTCTCACAGCACGCGCAAGCTGTAGAATGCGTGCTGTGAAATTGTGAAAACACAAAGCCAAAAAATATAAATTTTATGCTATTTGAAACCAAGAGTATTTATTTAAAACGATGAATGAAGCATTTGTGCACCTTCCTGCCTCGACCGTATTCTCACCCCAGGTTTGTAATGGTTGCGATAAATGCATTGTTTTATGTAAGTACTTTTTCTATAGCAACTGATTCATTTTAAGCATGAGAAACGAGTAGTAGATACGCCGTGTACAAATGAACAAGCGCAAAAGCGTTGCAGAGCTGCTCTTTTTACTTTTGTCACTTGCAATGAAGCTAAAGAGCAGACGACGGGCAGCGTTGTGAAAGGCACGGGGTTATTTTTCTGCCGCTATCCGGCATGTGCTGCAGCACATGAGAACTCTAATAAACCAGTCATCAAAATGCAAAAGTCTTTATTTATACCGAGAATTACGCGTTTCAGGAGCACGGTGTTTCGAGCGGGACTATTTTATTCGCGGAGGCTATCGGCTGTCGCGCTTCGGTCATCTGGGCGGGGCCTCCCCTTTTTTCTAAAGTTGTATTTGACTATAGATAGAAATAAACACTGTTTTGAATATTTGTATCCAATCAAATACTTAGTTTTTGAATTGAATATGAACATTAAAAATATAAATTTCAGTAATATTCGAAATTTTTGAACATTCACAAACCCTTAGTAAATTTTTGTGCTGCTACATTTGACGCTTGTAGAAAGGTTTTGCATCTAAATAAATAAAATTTGCCAAATATGTTTTATGGACATGCATCGCATCATAACTATCAGAGACCGGCACAGCAATTAATGTTACTATTTCTTTTATTCAGCTAAAACATTCTACATCAACAAGCACCTGCTAAACATTCTTATAAATTTCGACTAAAATCTGCAAAGAAAAAGTTCATTAGCAATTTACTTGCAGCATGCTTAATTAAGATTCACTGAAATGGCAGTGGTGCATGTTTCTAAAGGGCTATTAACGATAGACACAAATTAGCGGGGAGGCTTTGTGCAGCTACTGAATTCCATGGTCCTGTCCTACTTTTGATTCCCTGCAAGTTAATTATGTACCATACCACCTTGTGCAATCTACGCTCCATGGCAGAGTCAGGTGTGTACCAGTTGACAGCAGTGCTTTGCTTTCCTTTTGTTGTTGTTATGCAGCTCTCATCATTACTATATTTCTGTTGCCTAATGTTGTGAATAGTTTCTAAGAAGCAGCTTGTAGGAGTGGGGTTGTACAGCAAGATATGGTTTATCTTTTTATTTTTTCATTTTATGCCTGCAAGCAGCTGTTCCCATGTGCAAATGGCCGCTGATTGCTCATCCTGTATTTTTCTCCAAACAGGGTTGCAAATAAGACGCAGCCTGAGTCCAGGTGTCCAGAGCTCTTGGCCAACTATTGTGACATGTTACTACGCAAGACCCCTCTTAGCAAAAAGCTGACGTCCGACCAAATCGAAGCCAAGTTAAAAGAAGTGGTTAGTACATGTTTATGTAGTACAGTGCATATTAAGGGGACATTAATGAGAAAAATGGTTCGAGACATAATATTAGTAGTAGTCCAACACCAAGAATCTGCTCTTACTGTGAGAAGAGTGTCGGTAGGTCAGAAAAGATGCAAAAATGAAAGGCAAGTGGCGACATTGCCTAGAAGTTTCTGCACCAACTTGCCATGACGTTATGGATTCTGACAGTGTAATTTGAGGCCTATTCAGTTTTCTTTATTGACAAAGATTGACTGCATTGTATTCTAAAACAGGCAAAACTTGGCAAGTTATGAGAATTTTTACTGTACCTCAACAGCTATAATTCAGAAAATACATTGAAATTTGTGACATCTCACTGACAGACTGGTGCTGGGCTTTTGACACAAAATTCAGAAAATGGTACTTTGATCTTCGTTTTCTCTTCTAATAATCAAACTATTACCATGAAATTAACGAAAATAGAGTTAAAAAAAATACTTTGTCAGCCTAGAATTATTTAGTTTCTTTAATGTGTCCCTTTAAAGGGTCCTTGAACCACCCGTAGGGCTTGGTGAAATAACATAGTCTGTGGGTAGCATACGCTGCTGTGGACATCTCAGCCAAGTTTCGTTGTCATACACGGTGCATGACACTCGCAAGCAGATCACGACGTGACCTTTCTCTCAAATGCTCTTTTCAACAGCAGGCCCTGTTTTAATTCTCATCTGGACGCTTTATTTCGTCATTCCCTTAGGCAGCTGCTATTGGCAGATAGCTGACATAAAGCTGCAGTCGGGTACATGGCGTAGATACCGCTGCCGCCGCGGGGTACCGCCTTGAGTCCACTGGCTAAGTGCACTGCGGCTCTCTGAGGACAAGCATGTTTGGCTTATGTTTAGCGAATCATAGGCACCAAACTCGGAAGTTGTGGCCTCTACGTTAACATCCAAAATTGAAATTTGAACTGCACGCCAGGGTGACGTTTAGAAGCGGAGCATTGTGGGCATGCCCCACTGCGTCGTAGCCTTTGCAGTGTAAAGCATTGAAGAAGGAATGGGAGCGCAGCAGAGGCCACGTTTGATTGTCAATAACTCCGCTCCTGCTGAACGCATTGAAGTACTTTTTGCAGCAAACTATCTCTGAAGTAGCCTATTTTCACTTCAAATGCCTTTCTCCACTTTGATAAAAAGTGGTTCAGGGCAACTTTAAACAAGTCTGTATAGTTTGTATAGGGTGAAGCAATATAGAGCATCAGGATCTCGCTTCTGGTTTAGACGTGTTACTCAAGCTCTTTACAAGACTTTCTTGTTTTACAGCAGTGACTCTTATAGGAACGTTTCACCTACATTTTCAGCCGTTCCATACGTTGCACATCAATAAATAAATTTTCGTCGCACTTTTTCCTTAGATATGAGGCATTGGGCCTTAACCAGGTTTAGTCCTTGCATCAGAATACAGTTAAAACTCGTCAATACATTTCTGCCTGATACGTTTTTCTGGCTATTACACTCCGTAACACTGATGCCATTTAGTTGCGATAGGGTCATGTCTATTAGCTTTCCATTTGTTACATTTCCCTTCCCGGTTGTGTCCATAAACTGCAACGGCGCACCACCAACGCGGTATCATCTGTTGGCGGCACTTAAAGGGATACTGAAGGGAAATATTAGGTCAACGTAGACTGTTAAAATACCACTCCAGAATTCTTGCAGCACTTGTTTTGGACCAAGAAAATACTTAGTTAAGAGAAAATCATGTCTGAAGGGTCCATGTATCTTCAGCACATTTCAAATCGGCCGCCCCTGAGCGGGGAGTGATGATGTTGCATACGCCATCATCGTCCCCCTTTCCCTCTGTCGCTGAGTAAAACGGCACCCAACAGACGGCGCTTTGGTGTTTTACACAAAACGCAAATGCGTGGCCTTGGAGAAATCGAGCCAAGGCATAGCGTTGTATTCGCCGCTGCAGCTGCTCTTCGTCAAGTGACGGACTGTTCGGGCATCCCGCGACATCACATGGATGTAGCATTCTTTGCTACTTGCCGTCTGTGCGAATTTCGCAAGCAAGCAAAACCAGCAAACTACGCAATAACAAAACTACTGAAACGCGCGGGTGGCACAGAGTCAAGCAATAACGAAACATCAGCCAGTTCTATTTTCTAAAAATCGAGCAGAACTGAAAAATAGCATCCTTTTTTCTTTTACAAGGCATTGCAGCGATCTTTTTGTTGCAAGTGATTGAGCACTAGTGACAGAATTATAGTCAGGAGTGCCTACGTCGTCGTACTAGTACCTGAATGCCGTGGAGGAGTCTCAAATTATGTCCTGCATTTAGGTACCTGTTTTACCTACTAAAGCTCTGTTTGCAGTAATATTAACGCCTTAGACATTCTCGAGCATTAATCTATCACTTTAGCTAGACTTAATATTTGCCTTTAGTATCACTTTAAGTTAGCCACAGATGTCATGGCCTTCGATACCCTTTGCATGTAATTCGATTACAGTGTTTCATAGGTACGAATGCTAAAAGAAGAATAGACACTTTTTAATTGAACATTCAACACAGGTGTTAGGTAAAAAATGCAAGCTTCATTTAGCAGAATTCATAGATACAACCACTCCATAAAAGTTATTCAGTCTGATCACCCGAAACAAGTAGCTAGCTTTATTTATCAGGTTTTTAATAGTTTGTTGGCTTTATCTTCATATTCAAATAAAATTTTTGTCTGACGGTCACCTTCATCCTCATCTGTTGTGCTGCCACAAGTATTATTGGATATCATGTACTTCCAGTTTATGCATTCCTTTTCCCCCGGTCCCTGTGAAAATGTGTTTCTGTAGTTTCAAAATTTTCCAAAATGTTTCAAGAATTTCAATGTTTCTAGAGAAACAAATTTAAATTTTGAGGTTCTACTGTGTATGTCAATGCACTAGCTGTCACTGCTTCGAACTTTGGGCATAATTATATCTCAGTGGTTGCTAGCATGATGGAAGGCTCATTTAAACTTTATGAAATGGATTTCAGTCCATCACATCCATTTGTATGAGTGAAAGGGTAGGTATTTGATCACGTTTAATATGCAGTGTAAGCTGATGTATGATAAATATGCAGTACCTAATCTTTCACTATCCGTGAAAGCTTTTCAGAAAGGGAAGCCTGCGTGGATTGCAGTTTGCAATAATTAATTATATGTGGCGCAGTTTGAAATTGCCAGGACTGTGGTCTCTGTGCTCCATTTGCTACAAAGCAGATGACACACTAATAAGGAGAGAAACAAATGACAGCAACGCCTTTGTATGTAGTACCTTTCTTCGTGCACATGTCATTTGAACTGTGGTATATCAGTTGTGGATTACTAACAAGCCTGCATTGTTGTTTTGGAAATAATGTCTGTGGTGTATTCAATCAAGTTCTCATCAATTAACGCTTAGGCATTTACTGTTTGTACTCTTTACAGTTACTGGTGCTACGATATGTTCAAAACAAGGATGTGTTTATGCGATATCACAAGGCCCACCTCACGAGAAGACTGATCTTGGACTCGTCAGCCGACAGTGAGAAGGAGGAAAACATGGTTGAGTGGCTAAGGGTTAGTGTCGTGATCTATGTTATCTTGCTATGTTGGTCACACGTCTGCTATTCTCCTCACTTGTCACAGTGCAGTTCTGTGCCTTAAATATTAGTGCCATGAGCTAGGTAATGATATACTTTTTGTTTTAATGGCATTGTCGGGTGGAAGCAGACCTAAAAACACTCTTACACTACCTTCAAACCCATTCGGATGGCCTCTGCACTTTTACGTGGCAAAGAACATGTACAGACGGAATTACATGCACTATTTCATGAGAGACTGACTGACCATGAAACACTATCACAGGAAGTAGATGGACAACAGATCAAGCGAGGAGCAAGAAAACCTGTCGACTATTATTCGTAAATTGTCGCAAGACCAAAATCTGGCACACGGTGGTTGTCATGTGTTTTACATTACCTCATTGTAAAGTTTTTCTCATGAGATACGTCTCAAGCACTCTCTAAATGGTGTCACATTGTTATCGCACATTTGACTGGTGCCAGTCTGCATTTGTGCCAACACCATGACTAACCACTGAATTAGTTTGCCACTGTGTTGTGGCTCACTCTTAAATGCACATTTAATAGCAATTCTTGCATTGCTTTCCTTTCTTTTACATTGTATACAGTTAAACCTAGATTTTAACGAAATTGGTAAAATCAACAATTTGCTTCGGTGTATCGAAATTTCATTCTATTGAAATTCGACCTTTTATGCAAATAAGTTGCCAATAAGTACAGTGTGCTTTTCTTACATGGAAAGGGGCCACAGAATTTTCCAAATTATTAGGCAATCAAAAAAAGCAAATTTGAATGAGAAAACAATTCATTTTGATATATTTGGGAGTCGGCGATGAATTATACGGTTTCATGCCACAATTGTCACTTATATCTTCTTGGCAGCACAAATTAAGAGAAGCCAGCCACACTTCGGCGTGCATTCCACCCCCACCCCCCCTTCCCCCGCTGTTGATAGCGTTGCCCGCACAATGATGTTATCAGGAAAAGCAGCGGGGAGCTAATGCTTCGTCTGCCTCCTGCCCTAGTGGTTTACCAAAACTTGAGATTATGCAACCTCCAATATTAAACGTGCAGTAAGACAGCTTATATGGTGCCACGCTGTCTAGTCTCTCTGTGCATGCGGCAGATTACCTCTGAAGCAAGGTGTGCGGCTGCGTATGGGCTCAGCCGTGCTCAAGACACACACCAACTTACCCCTCACTCCACCACCCCCTCCCCGCCTCCTCGTGCACACTTGATCTCATTACCGTGAGCTTGCTCTCCTCCCCTTCTTTCCCTTTGCTCGGGCGGGAAGGTAACACTTGTGAAGCCACCATCTTTTTTGTCTCACCCTCACACAATTTCACTCGCACCTAAAGCACACAGTGCCTGGCGTGCAATAGGATGTTATCTCTTATCGCACTTGGACTTTATATGGAACACGATGCGGCTCCACTTCAGTGGTCACTCTCGTGATTTGAGAGGTGCATTTGCAAGCAGCCGCTTGTAATTCAATCATTTGGCCATCTGCATCTGCGCAAGTTTCCATTGTCTTGGCATTCCTTTACGGCGGCAGTGGAATGACCTTATATTGAAATCGCGTACAAACACACTTCACTATATTGAGGTTCCAAATACATGGTGTTCTATGTACAAGAGGTTATGAAAAGCCAAATACTTCATTATATCGAGAATTTCATTATATTGAAGTTCTTTATATTGAGGTTTAACTGTACATCTCTTTGGTCATTAATGTTTGTGCTGGTGATGTGTTATTCTCTCAGGATGTAGGTATGCCTGCAGACTATGTGAACAAGCTAGCGAGAATGTTCCAGGACATGAAAGTCAGCGAAGACTTAAATCAACAGTTCAAGGATGTGCACAGAAACAGCAACGAGTTGTTGGCTGGTTTGTACTGTTTGATTTCTGTTTTACTAGCTCTGTTTTCTCAGGTTGTCTGTGCAATTGCATCTATATGACTTGAGTGAAATGTCCTGCTTTGCTAGCAAGCATGCTCTCTGCCTTAACAGCACCTGTGACGGGCATTGTTGCAACACTGTGATGCTAAACTTGTTTTAATAGTGATCGTAGAACTGCCTACTATATGTGTAGGTGTCATTTTGTGTTGGCACAAAAGATTTGTGTTGGCAGTGAATAATACACACTGGTTATGTGTTAGGTAATGGGCTTCAGTAGTTTAAAATATACATTTAATACGTAGAATATCGCTGTGACGAGGTCAGTCACACTGTGTCTGAATGCAATTAAACTATAATGTAATTTCAAGATTAAAACAGTCGTTGAATGTCAGTAGGGCGAGAAAAAGAAGTTTTGATGTCGGCATATCGCACACGTTCTCTAAGAGTTGAAAGCACTTGGATGCTTGTTGTTTTCACCAGCATTATCTGATGCAGAAAGTGCTGTCATTATTTATCAGGGAATTGGCAGATCTTATCTTATGATTTCATTACCTACTTGTAGGCCTGATTTTGTTCCACCACTCCCATTCATCAAGAGGGCCTTACAATTCTTACTCTACTTAATTTTTTGGGGAAAACATGTGCAAGCTTGTGATCACAAATATTTTGTGTATTGTGCAGAGATACCAAAGTATGAACAAAACTAAAGAGGCTTGGAGAGCTTCATTTCATGTAGCTGTAGACAAATAGTTTTATCGTAAACAGTTTATTTCTCGCAAAAGTGTCACCAAAAACACATTTCCACCTTTTGTATCCTTTAAATGCTTGATGGCAAACAAGTATTTTTCTAAAGGAAGGAAGTGCTATGTATATGTCATTGAGATTGCAATTTTCCAGCTAGCCTACAAGGCCTGTAATGCAGTAACTACACACATAGTAGTGAGGACCACGATTGTTGGTAAACAAAAGGTAGTGTAGGGTATTGTGCATGTATTTCGTCTTGTTTCTTACGTGCCATCATGTAACGTTCATTAAAAAGTAAAAACATTTTGGGCCTCATTGCAATTGCTGTAGGCTAGATGTGACTCATTTTTTCAGACTCAATCAACATCAAGATTCTGAATGCTGGTGCATGGGCTCGAGGCAGCGAGCGCGTTCAAGTTTCACTACCTCTCGAGCTGGAAGACTTCATTCCCGAAGTGGAGGAATTCTATCGGCGGAAGCACAGTGGCCGGAAGCTGCAGTGGTACCACCACATGTCCAACGGAACGGTACCTGCGCCTTATTTTTCAAGCTCGTTTACACAAACATAGTGCAAGCTGATGGTGCCCAACTCAACATCATTTACGTGACGCTTAGAGACCTTGCTGACAGTTATCCGTGATGCTGAAGGACAGTGTGCAACAGACCATTTAGTTCCTTGTTGTATAGTGCAGCCTGCAGTCCCTAGTGGCCCTCATTTACATACACTTGACAGAGCAAATTGCTGGTTCAGCCCTTGTACTGAGTGCAACGTAGCTAACCTGCACCAAACTGCGATGTGAACAGTGGCGCTTTCTACTGGTTGCCTACAGCATAATTCGATGCTAATGAGCCATGTCGCATTCATTCAACAGACTGAGTGTGGAATTTGTTGTGTCATGCAATCCATCAGTGAGACTGCTCGACTCCAACTCTATGTAGACCCAACCTAGCATTTGCTCGGGCCAACTGGCTAGCAGTTACTTGCCTCCAAAAGGCCGTTATCAGTCCAACAAGCCAGCTCAGCCTGCTTTTATCACATTTGTACAAACTCTTTGGATATGCTTCCAGAAGGAGTCCCTCACTAAGTAATAGAAAAAATATAAGTAAGTACAGAAAATGTAGCTTAGTGGTATCAAGGTAGTGCCTTGACAGTATAGTGGAATAACCCACATGGAAGCTGCATATTTTCTAGATTTGTGCTATTTTTACTTTGTTTTTGACGATATATGTATAATTCAGTAAACATTCTTAATGTTGTATTCATCCTTTGTAACCTTTTTCGAGTGAGTGTCTGGACTCAAGTGTCATGTGCACTAACCACTGCCTCGTTGTGGTTGAACAGTGCGGTCATTATTATCTAGACTCTGTGGTGTGCATGATCCTGCCCGTCCCATTGCTTTTCCACACCAATTTGTCACATGTTACAATGAACCCACCAGCCAAACGCCACAGGCTGTTGTACAAAATTGTGCCGTCAGGAACTTGAAACAGGTAGAGGCGTGTTTCATGTTGCTTTTTGTTTTCTCTAGATCACCTTTTGTAATCAAGTGGGCAAGTTTGACCTGGACGTGACGACGTTCCAAATGGCTGTTATGTTTGCCTGGAACCAGCGCCCTAATGAGCGCATCTCTTTTGAAAACCTCCGACTAGCCACCGAACTTCCGGATGCTGAACTTCGGCGGACACTCTGGGTGTGTGTCATCATGCTATTGCTAAGATCAGTGCCATTACACTGATAGTGTCGATCTGAGTGTACAGTACTATGTGTACTAGAACCTCACTGCTTCATTCTTAGTTCAGAAAATTGCTAGATTCACTCATTCACGATGGAGAGCATAGTATGTACACCGTTCTGACTGTCTCACTAGTTGTGTGCAGTGAAAGCTATCAGCTCCGTCAGACGATCGGGAACCAGCAGCATATCTCTGAGAAAGAAGGGCTCACCCATTACACCCCTGTTGTCCGTAGTCACTCCTTTCATTTATCTATCCACATTGTTAAACCGGATCAGTAGCTCAGTCATCACAACAGCAAGGGTTTGCTTAGATAGCACAAATTTAGCATTGCCAGCCAGAAACTGTAAGGAAAGAGATAAAGGCTTATTTTGTTTTTGTTGTGTGTAAAACCACACATGAGCTTTGCTTGTAATACTACTACACGCTTCTGAAAGAGCATTTACACACTTGCAGCTTTCTTACTTGCATTTTCATTGGTTTTGCAGTCTCTGGTTGCTTTTCCCAAATTGAAACGGCAAGTCCTTCTGTGTGGATTTGAGGCTAAGTCACCTAAGGACTTCGACGATGGCACCCAATTTTGGGTGAATCAAGAATTCGGAGTCATGTAAGCTGTGAATCTGCGTTCTCATGCTATCATTCACAATATGTTCTATCCTCACTTGCTTTGCGTTTGTGCCCCTTTCTAATTATCTTTCACACTTTCAGAAAAAATGGCAAAGTTCAAAAGCGAGGCAAAGTCAACCTAATAGGAAGGCTTCAGCTATCAACGGAGAAGAGCAAAGAGGAGGATAATGAAAGCATAGTTCAACTAAGAATATTAAGAACACAAGTACGTCATTTTGTTTGTCGTGGACCCCTTGAAGTTGGGGCAGGGCAACCTGTGCATGCAAATTTTACAAATTCAATTTAACAGCTCAAGTACTTGTTGCGAGATTGTTGATGTACTTTTTTCTTATAATAGCATGTCTTCTGTTAGCTTGAACTGCACTTCAGCACAGTATGCATAGTTCTACTCGGAACCCTGGAAGCACAAGTACACTGCTTTGTTCACTCCCTGCAGCGTAGTCTGCCCATGCTTTTCTCCCTTTGAAGCAATCAGCTCGTGCCAATTTTGCAAGCTCTACCTAACACCACATAGTTGTTCATATTGTTGATGTGCTGTTTTATAGTAGTAACACATATTTTGTTAGCTTGAATCATAGTTCAGCAAAGAACAAAGGAATTCATCATAGCTTTAGTTAGGAGTTAGGTGGACGTTAAACTACCCCAGGCCGCCAAAATTAATCTGAAATCCCCCCCATCCCCCCACTATTTCTGTCCTAGCATAAGTGTGGGAAAGTTACCATTGCATAGTTCAACCCTATTATCAATAATGTCGGTGACAAAGCAGAGTGAAAGCAACCACAAACAAAGTTGAAAGCCAAACAGGAACTCGTGTGGTCGGCAAGAATCATAACAAAAAGATAGAATATGCTGGGAACATATAAAAGATGTTTAAAAAAAAACTGATATTTTTACCTATGCATGCAAGCTGATATGTCAATTTCTTTATGCAACCTGTTAGTTGAATTTGTATAAATTAAACCTGGCTACTTACAATTGCCTTTTATGTGTTTGTCTTCAGGAGGCAATTGTGAAAATCATGAAGATGCGCAAGCGAATCACCAATGCCCAACTGCAGACAGAGCTGGTGGAAATTTTGAAGAACATGTTCCTGCCTTCGAAGAAAATGATCAAGGAGCAGATTGAGTGGCTCATAGAGCACAAGTACATGCGTAGGGACGAAGAGAACATCAACGAGTTCATCTACATGGCCTGATCCAGCCACATGCGCCGGCGCAGTGGTTTCCGAACAGTGCGCGCACACACTCGTATGGACCAGTCGAGTGCTGCGAAAGTTCGCCCGGTTTTTATCCAACCGTCGCCCCCTTCTAAGTCTAGGCTTCAGAGCAACTCGTCAATCAGAGCGGCGCCCATCTTGCCAAGGAACGCTGTACACTGTTTTCATAGGAATGTTGTTTTACATGAAAAGCTTTTTTTTTCTTTTAGGATGTGATGACACTGGTTAGACTCATTCATCTGTAGTACTGTAATTTCATGTTGGAAGTGAGCCAATTCATTGTTTTACATATTTGGTTGAACTCATCTGATCAAGTGCAAGAATGCCACACAATGTGAACAAAGTTGCCTGTTTTGTCTCACCTTTTCTGAAGGGTGGTTAGATGCTTTGCTAAAGGAACGATACTACTTTCAGTGCTCGCGTCTGTTGCCAACAGATTTGAGTATTTTATTTAAATGTTTCGAGAGTTACTTTTCTGAACACTTGGAAAAGTGACGACACGTGGAAGCATTCGGCATTGTACTACGTTGGCCTTTGATGGTACTGGAGCTGACTTGATCTGTAGAGTTGCTTGAACAGAAACATTCAGGTTTCACTGGCAAGCCCTCTTCCGCAGGCACAGACAGCAAATGTGCATGCTTACCCGACAACAGCTGCAAGCCATTCGAGAATCTGTACGTTATATGTTGCTAAGCAACATAGTGGGAGTTCTCTAGGAATATGTACTGAATGTTGTGTTGAAAAGGTAGCCCGGTATAAATGCCTCGTCTTGGTAAGCTGCTCACTTGATTGCATTCAAATTTTGCTTGGAGCTGGCATTGGATGGTGCTTTGTTTTGTACCACATTTGAATGCCGCACTTGCATTCTTCACAATAAGTACAAAATATCTGTGGTGATGGCACATGAAAAAGTAATTATGCTACTGAATGGAGTTGCTGGCAACATGGAACATGGTGTAGTTTATTCTTCAGGGCAGCAGGTGGCACCGCTGATATCACACATTTAGTTTGGCATTGCCACATGACATGACCTTCTGATTTATTCTGGAAATGCCAGTACCGAATCTAAACATAATAAGCAAAACATTCACTGCCACTTCACCATTAAATTTGAGCGCAATCAACGGTCAGTTTGGCCAGAAAAGAAGCTTGTACAGGGGGCATTCTTGTCAACCCGTTTAGTACAACCTGGCACTAATGAAGTTTTTGTCTGAGTAAACACTCCGTTATCTGAAATATTGCTGTGATTTGTGCATTGATGCCGTGATTTTGCACAAAAAAAAAGAAAGTCTTTCAAATGTAGGGTAAACCAGTATAAACGCAGATCAGTTGAAATTGGCCAGACAGCGATTTGCGTCACGAGTAGTTGGTGCCTCGCCATGTGTAGATGCACGTGTCAAGGTTTAAAACATGGTTTGCTGTGACAAATGATAAAACGTGTTAGTACCTATCCTTTTTGCAGCAAATATTTTTGTCAGGACGCGCAGACCTGCTACAAGAGCATGATGCCCAAGCAATTGCAATGATAACTCGACATAGCTTTTGTACATATTTATTTATTACAGCTACTAGGCCTTTACCAAAAGAAACGAGACTTTTGTCTGATCGTGTTCAAACAGTAGGCCTGTATGGGGGGGGGGGAAAGGAGGGCGGGGGGCGCATAGTAAGCGACGACTCAGTTCATGGGTGGAAGTATGTAAATATGTTTTACATGTGAATAAACAACTTTGGAACAACACACCGGGAGCCTCTATCGTCATCTTCCGAGTGCTACGCACTCCACGACGGGTCACAAAAGCAGGCTGCAGGTATTTCCGGTGACGGTGTTGTAGCAGTCGAGTCATGCGAACAGAAGCACGCACAGGTTTCAAGTCGACGACTGCCTGTAGTTCTTGGTCTCCAGGATCTTTTTCCCGCACATAGCGCAGATGCCCTTCTTGTAGGCGCACCCCTGGCAGTAGTTGGACCCAACCTGATGCACCTTCTGGCGACAAATACGGCACTCGGCGAACTTTCCATAAGGCGTGAATCTGGCCTTCTTCGCTGTCAGCGCCTTGTTTTCGTTGATCATCCTGCCACCACCTTCTGTTGTGTTCCGAGCTCCGGCTTTCCACGGGTCCGGGGTGATGACTTTTCCGAGCTTTTTCTCGCACTTCTCACACACCATTTTTGCCAAGCTAGGCAATCGTAACCTGTTAAGAATGTTCACTACAGCACGTCAACGCTACTCAAAGCTGCAAGAACGGATGCAGCTTCTAGTTGGCTGAATGGCGCTGTAACGTAAGCTGGATCGTTTTGGCTTGACCCCACTTAGCTTCGTCGTTAAAAGTCCATGGAAAGCCTCTTATGAAGAAAAACGTGCAGGAACACCGCGGTTCTGAACATGTTCTGACTAGCATCGTTGTTAGCAAGCAGCAGCAATATGGGTTAATCATATAATTTGTATTAGGTGTAGTCCAACTTTATATTGGATCAAGTTTTGCATAGGCTTCAAAATTTTAGCGTTCCGTTATTTGAAGCAGATATCTCAAAGGCCATGCTTTTTAACGTACTGCGATTGCAAAAAAAAAAAAAAATTAATGACGTCATGCGCGCCTTTTTTGTTTTAAACATTACGTTATTATAAAATACTTTACACAAAAAACACAATTATTTATCTTTACTGAAGGTTTGCTTTAGTATTTCATTCATGTAGATTATATTTTAGGGGTGTATTTTTTATGTCATTGTGGCACGTTAATATCCGATAGGCGGCGATGCGTTTTGTTGGGGGATCTCGCGGTTGGCGCGCTTTGTAGTTTGCGCACATTTTCATGCTGATTTGCCGGCGCTGTTTTATAAGGTTTGTTTAGTTTTCCATTGAAACTCTTTAAAAGAAGAACAACTTTTGCTAGATCATTATCTAATGAAGCTACTTAACGCAGCAATTGTTGCGCTGTGTGTGTTTTGCGATAGAAACGTCGCGCACTTTCGATCTGGTGGTATTGGGAAGCGGCTACTCTTCCTGCATATTTGTTCTTGCAATTTTGGAGAGGTTAGCCGCAGCCATAGATATGCCCACGAAACGTTGTTTTCCCCGGATATTTGCCTTCTTTTTGCAGGAATGAAGTGCCATGTACCGGAAATATCCTGGCACAATCGAGATCCCATCTTGAGCATCGACTTCCAGCCGTCAAATGACAAATGTCGTAGGCTGGCCAGCTGTGGTACGGACACGCATATAATGGTACGTTTATCGTTCTAAGCCGGAGTAACTGGTTCCTTTTCTCATGTTACTGATAACCGCTTGTCACGCAAAGCTCTACAGCCTCACTGCAACGCCTCCCTTGTTTTTTTAATACTTTTGGGAAAGCGTAACTCCCATGTATTCGTTTCTGGATAACTTGAATGCTTGCGTAGGCGTCGGGTTTTGTCACCGATTATGCATCTGGGGGTGTCTTTATTTCTATTCCTCAGCTGTAGTTTATTACGTTTTAGCCAGTTCACGTAATTTCGCTTGCAATCGAGATATCATTCATGTATGGATTGTGATAAGATCTGAGTCTGCTCTCCTTCAGCACCGAGGAATAACTGCTGTTGCTCTCATTCTTTCGTTCTCTCTCTCTCTGTCTTATCTCACTCGAATTGTTTACTAAACAGTATATCATTTGACTGTTGTTTGTTACTGTTCCTTCTGGTACTTAGATATGGTTCATAATAGTGCACCACAATGGGGAATGCAGCCTTGAATTTCGCTCCGACCTGAACAGGCATACCAAGACCGTCAACGCTGTACGATTCTCAAATAATGGTAAGCAGGCGCACTCTCCTCACTCCCATTAGACTGCAAAATGGCTGATTCTGATGTGAGCTCTCATTTTTACGTTGATTCTATTTCCGACCTTTCAGGCGAACTACTTGCATCAGGAGATGATGGTGAGTTCACTGTTTTTTTTTGTTCATTTGTTTCTGAATTGGTGGACCTGTTGCAGACTATGGAGAAAGGGATTAAACAGAAGAGACTGCAAGGACACTTTGTGGTCCTAGTGTCTTGAAAGCAGGACGTGTCTTTTCTATAACACAAGTTTCTGCCTGGATGTTAAAGCAAAGCTTTCTTTGATCCTTCCCTTCCACTTTGCGCGGACGGCCGTATGGCCAGCTAAACTGGGCCGATCTCTGAAGCTTTGCAATCAAAGGTGGCGACTTGGTGGGCTGATCCCAGTACCAGTGTGCTACCATGAGGGTTTTCATGTGGTTGTAATGCGAGCCAATCCTGAAGCCAGTGCAGCTGGCACCTATATACAGCACCCATAGCATTAACCAATAGCGCACTTCCAGGCTATTTGTATTAGGAAGAACAGCCCTAATGTCTGCGCCGAATATTCATCAAAGACTGTCATCCCTTGAGCTGCAACATGTACTTGGCCCATGGAATGATGCTGCCAGTGCATCTCACGCCACGAAGACACTCTTAAGCTTCCTTAGAGGCACTGGTCACATTAAGAGTCTTTGATTGGTTGAGTTTTATGGTGTTTCTTCACTTTTCAACAAATCCATCTGGAGTAGCAAACTAGGAGTGTCACTATGCAAACCTCTCCAGGAATGGCTAAAGAGCCCCCCCCCCCCCCCGCTCTCTCTCTCTCTCTCTATCTATCTATCTATCTATCTATCTATCTATCTATCTATCTATCTATCTCTCTCTTTCTCTCTCTCTCATCAGTGGTATATCTTAGGTCAAACGGGAAGCTATTGCTCCACTTTGACATTCATTCTCGGATCATTTCGGCCTCCTTTTTTACACTCAATTATTAGTGTGAAAACTTGCATTGAGCTAGCCAGCCTTGCTCTGTCTCAACACTCCGTCTACGAATGCACTTTGTGGATTCCATGACAGATGCAAATGTTATCATCTGGAAACAAGTGGACAAAAACCCCGGTGACGTGTTCGATGAAACAATAGAAAACAAGGAACACTGGGTTGCGCAGAAAGTGCTGAGGTGAGACGAGTACACGCAAGAAAACGTCGTAGCTAAGCATTTTTTATGCATCTTTCTTTCGTTACATCAGGGGACACATCGATGACGTCTGTGACATCTGCTGGTCGCCCGATAATACGTACCTGCTGTCTGGGTCGGTGGACAACTCAGCCATCATCTGGAACATTGAAAAAGGTGTGTTTATCTCATGTACTTTAGTAATTTTGTGGCATTATTGTAGTGGTTAGGTATCCTGATTGAGACAAGCTGAGTTGTATGCTGCCAGTTAAAATGTTCCTTTAAGCGAATTTTTTATTTTAGGGGGTGGCAAACTTTTTTGATAAGAAAGAAATTGTTTATATTCTGGTGACTTGAGGACTCGTTGTTGCTAAATTATATTCCCACCATGCGACAAGATGAGTTATCACTGGGAATGCTTGTACAAGAAAGAGTGGCACTAGCTAGCATGACCACTTTCTCTGGCATGATGTGGCTTGCTGAACCATGTAGTATTTAGTGTGAGATAATGTGCTCATAAATCTTGTTCGACATGATGATGTAGCAGTCATATGAAAAAACCTATTCAAGAACTGGGCAGTATATGTGTAAAGGATCGCAATGGCAATAATGGTTTCTTGGAAGTCAGTATAAAAAAGAAAAGGCTAGTATGCCAGTACAGCTACTGAAGCGGACAATGTTCACTTTTACTCGACACTAATCACATGTGTCCATGTATGATCAACTCAAATGTCCATGCAATTTAATTACACATGGCACAGGTTAATCACATTGTGTTACCATGCACCACACAGAGGCTTTTTTTGGTGCTTTGGGTGGAGTAGTGTGTCATACTTTAGCAAAATGTTGTGTTCAGATTAATATTGCCAATAAGCTTCTACTATTATTTGCAGGCAAGAAGGTCTCTCTGCTGAACGAAAACAAAGGCTTCGTCCAAGGCGTTGCATGGGACCCCAGAGACATCTACTTCACCACCCTCAGTTCTGACCGGTAACTGTTTCCTGGTGTTATGCTTTTTTAGTGTAAAGGATATTGTATTACACCATGCAGGCAGGTATCCACATGACGTATTGCGATGAAGTTGGGCCTGAGATCATTTTAGAACAGACTTGGCAGCCGGTGTTCTTGCATGCATAACACAGACTAAACACGAGCAAACTGTAGTTTGTTGTCTCAAGCAGCTGGGTGCATGTAACTGCGTGCAATTGTCCTACTTGCTCGCACCACCTGCGAAGAGACATCACCCAAAGATGGCCTACAGACTTTTGCTCTAGGGACAATTGGCGCCATGCTGGAATTCAGCCAAGGGAGAAAGACTGGAAGACAGGACAGTACGCTGCTGGAACACCAAGCTGCAGATGTCAGCTTGCAAGCATTTAGCCAGCCTTCATAGACGACGGCAGCAAGTCAGTAGGACAGCTGGCCATGGACTCGAGAATCGCCAATCGGGAAGCTGCCATTCGAGGAGATACTGTTGCTCACTTTCCCGCACGGCACACTGCTCTCCCACGGCCACAGATGCATTGTCGTCTTCGTGGTGAACAATCACTATCATAGCACACATCAAAATCGTCAAGTGCGTGCAAGTAATGCTTCCTGTAGGAACTGAAGTACCTTGTGGAACAGATTGCCCACAGGTTCAGTAAATAGGAAGCATTCATCAGTGGCCTGCATGTGGATAAACTTATACTAGTCATTTATAAGTTTACAATGAAAACAAAATTATGATGTGCTTTCATTTCGTGTCTCCACACTCCTGAAAAATAGTTCCTGAAAAGTTTTCACAGGCACAAAGAGGAGGTGCCGCTGTGTTCAGCAAAACTGAACATGCTGTAGTCACGCACCGTGCGCACCAGCAGCTAATTTGACAGGTATGCTTATGGAAAAAAAACAATAATAAAAAAGAAAACAGCTCAGACACATACACAGCAATACTTTGTGCTTGAATAGTGCTATATTGGGAAAAGTATTATCCTGACTTATAAAATGTAACTGCTTACCAACCCCTTTCCCCAAAGAGAATTAGAACAGTTACATGTTGCAGCCCTGAAGGTATGCTGCAGTGGAAGGCCAGGTTAATCTAGTCATCCTTTACTTAGTAGTTAATTTAGTTTTCTTATATTTTTGTTAGCTAAAAGGTATCACAATCGACTAGGGAGATCCTTGAAGCAAATGAGATCAGTCGCTTACAAGCATCATGCTACTATTGGCACTGAATAATACAGAGTTACAGTATCTGAGCATCACTGATGGGAGTGACGGGATACGATCACATAGCGGTTTCATTTTCTCATGCCTTTCTTTATTTCTATCTTTCTTCATATATGTCTGCTCTTTGTGAACACTGAAGTTGTTTGATGCAAGCACTGTGTGCGTCCTCTTCTCTTGTTTCTGTGCTGTGCTGTTAAAAATTCAAAATAGTATCCAGTTAGCCTTTCCTCAGACATGTGTAATGCTTTGAGCTCATGAGGAAACAGAACGTCCCTCTATCTCAAATGGTGTGAAAGGAATTTGCAACGTGACAGCAGCTGAGCAAGGCAAAGCCGTGGCTGCGAATAACAACGAAGAGGGAGAATCAGACGAAGTAATCGACTGATGAGCGTGCACTTGTGAGGAGTCCTCGCATCTACTTTGTTGAGCTGTCACTGATAGCAAAAACTTGTTGTGACATGCAGATATTTACAAGTTCTGTGTTTCCTTTTCTGCAGGGCACTACGTATATTCAGAGTCAGCAACAAGAAGGTCGCCTACAAGATACACAAAGCCGTTGTGCCACACGAAGGGCTGAGCGATAAGGTAATTGAGATACAGTGCATAAAAATGTATGGTTGCTGGCCTGCGCATTGTTTGAAAATTGCATAATTACTCAATGAAAGTTCAAAAGTAAAATATTGAGTCAAACTGGGCTTGTAAAATAAAGTCCTGGAAAAGCAAATTGTGTCGTTTAAGAGTAAAAACTTGACATGTCCAGAAAAGCAATGTAAAAGCGAAACGTGGTTGGTAGTGCATTATTCCTGTTCCTGAAACAACACCCCATGGTGTGTAGGACAGTGTGGCCAAACAATGTTGTCATTTGTCTAAAGTATATTGCACTGGGCTCAAAAATAAGTGACAACGTATCAAACACTTTCATAGCCTCTTCTTGTACCAAAAGGAAAATCTGACAGAATTTGTGCATTCAAATTTTGATGTCTTATAGTTATGGTAGTTTAGCAGAAAATAATCACACACAAAAAAAAACAGTGGACAAGTACGAGTGCTACTAGCAACTATTTATTAAAATACCACCGACCGATAGTTGTACAATTTGTAGCGCATGCATGCCATAGCATCACAAGGGAAAACACCACGACATAAGGCTCGAGAGTATCAAAAAGTGGCTTGCATGAATTCGTATTCAGATGAATGCAAGCTTATTGAAGCTTTGCTAACTCAAATAGAGGCATTCCTTTCGATAAAAAAATGTCTTCAAAGCCAACTGAGACGTGCAACTTTTGCTGCTGCCTGGGATCTTTGTCTCCTGTGAGGGGTTCTCCTCCCGTGCTCTTGGGACAAAGGAACAACAACACAGTTGTGCAAACACTCACAAGGGCATTTATTGCGCCTTTCATAGATCAATGCCTGCTAGCCGAGTTGCTATCCACAAAACATGCCGATGGGCGCGCGACAAATCTAGAAGTCCGACTCACCGCGACCAGAAGCGAGCGAATATGTTCGCCCCATGCTGGATCCCAACGCCTGGTCGTTTGCGTGTTCGGTCACGCCAACGGTGGCGCGTTCGAAGGCGGCCACGCGAGGCGGCCTCGCAGAAGCATGGGTCGCCGCGCGCGCGCCGACCCGCCGGGAAAGAGACGCTGCACGCGCGGCACGCGGCACGGCACATCCGTGCTGCTTGCTGTCTCGAACCCAAGAGGGAGTGCCTTGTCTTTCCCGCACCCAAGTAACCGCGCAGCGGCGCGACACTTGCGCCATCTCCCACACCGCGCTTGTACCACTCCGACCGCCGCGCGGAGACGGGGCTATGCGGGAAAACAAGATATCAGGGGAGGCGCGAGGGTCGCGCATCCCCACATCTGAAGTTGTGGTTCACAGCCACATGCAGAAATGTGTGTGGTTATCCTCTTTCTTTTCTTTTACTTTTAGACCAAGCTCACTGTAACGTACTGTATCATAAAGTAGTCAGTCCCCCTGAAATTCTGATGTCACTGGCAGTGTGGTTAGGGTGTGACAGTCAAGAAGGGAAATGTGGTCTTCATTTTGACCACTACAGTCCTACCTAGGTGTAACAAACTTGGATATATGCAAGATAAAGTCTCAGCTGTAGCAGCCACATTTCAATAGGGCCGAAATGCAAGAACACCCGTTTGCATTGGGTGCACATTAAAGAATCTCGGGTTGTCAAAATTTGAAATACCCATCTATGACGTGCCTCATAATCAGATCATGGTTTTGGCACATAAAACTCCAGAATTTGATTAATTTCATTAAACACGGATATATAGGAAGGTAAATCTAAAATTTGGTTGGTCACACATTATTGCAGTGAGTCTTCTGCTGCTATAATGAAAACAAAAATGCAATATATCCAAGACAGTATTGTTTGTAGCAAAGCAAATAAATGTTTGCTCAAGATATCTATCGTAGCAAATATGTTGAATGGTGAGCAGGAGCAACTTGATGCAGTGCATTCTGATCGTGCGTACACATCTTGGCCAGCAGCTTGGTTTGAATGCAGACGGCAAACCAACATGCGGACCTCTTATGGTCGCACTGTTCACATATGTGCATATTAACGACAGTGCGAACTACGTGTTTATAATTTATCATTGCTCAAATGCAACTTGTCGACATAGTGACATGCAACTTGTTGGCATGGCTACATGACCATCTAAATCTACAGGAGGTCTTTTTCTGGCCTGTCGGAGGCATCACACTTGCATTTTACTTGTGTAAACTTGATTACTTTTTGTTATCATAGTAGTTGCACACTTGCAGCAAATATCAGATGTAAAAAAAATATGAAGTGAATATGAATATGAAGTTGCCAGATGCGACTTTATTTTAACAAAGTTCAGCTGTATGAAAATGTCTGTACAGAACATAAGCAGTGGTGCTTCAAAATGATCAACCATTCTAATCTGAATCATTGCATGCCTTAACATCCGTGCATGCTGAAATGAATGTCACCATAATGACACCACAATAACCTGACGAAGTATTTTAAGTGCTTTTATTTGCTTTGACTGTCGTATGCCGTTTTTATGCGCTCATTAGTGCCTGTCATTCTTTCTTTCTCCATCATCATTCTTTCTATCCTTTCCTGGAAAGCAGGCAGGCATTGTTCCTATGCCTCTTCTCTAATAGAGTCAGAGTCTTCTCTTCATGCCTAGCAAAAATTTTTAAATTTTAAATCATTTTAGCAAGGTCTGTGTGCAGACCAACTTGCTGTTTAAGCACAAAGTACTCATACAAACCATGAACCAAGGTTTTAATTGCATCGCGAAAATCAAACAGCGCGAAGGAACAGAAGACAACAGAATTGGACAACATGGCTGCTGTGATTTTGTTGCACTGGCAAGATATAGATAGATAAGCGTACAATGGCACATGGTGTATGCAACATATTCTAGACGCACTTATTGTGTAAAGTGAATTTGCTGGCCTTTATCGCCAGGCTAAACCTGCCTGTTGCTACAACCCACCACCAGCACCACCATAGGTGCATCGCCAACAAGCAAGGCAGAATTTTTGCCAATATGGTATGCCTCGACTTGTTCCCGGTTTTTTTGGTTCTTATTTCTAAACAGAACACTCGTTTCCTGAGGCAGGGCATTGCAATGGCAACGTCTACAATGTGTGGCCAGATTTGATCATTTGTAGACATTACGTGGCTTTGTTTAGACTGCTGCCACCACATGTGATGCATTACAGGATACCTCACCAACAGCAAGTATTGACTTTTGGGCAAGTTGGATTGACATTTTGTCAACTTTCTGGCCCAAATAAAATGCAGACAACAGCCAGCAACACTACGTACAGCAGACTTCCATTAATTTGACTCCAGTGAAATAGATTTTTTCTGTTATTTCGATCGCAACAGAAGGTTCTGGCCGGTGCCCATGTATTTCTGTGGGCCCAGACATCCGTTATTTCGATCCTAAAATTGTGCAGTCAGCGTGCACTCGCTTGATCCCTGTGGTGACCCCAAATAGTAGCCTCTTTAGTGCAATTGTCAGTCTCGGCAGAGCTTAGGGGAC
Organism: Dermacentor albipictus; assembly: GCF_038994185.2. NCBI lineage: Eukaryota > Metazoa > Arthropoda > Arachnida > Ixodida > Ixodidae > Dermacentor > Dermacentor albipictus. The sequence continues at coordinate 113,915,432 of NC_091825.1, read as the reverse complement.
AGTTAATGCACTGGATGCACATCATCACCCTTCGGAATCGCCTACTTCCAGCCAGCCCTATGAAGGTTTTTCAAGCAATAACCCTAGCTCGCAATGGCCCATCACAAGATTTACGCAGTTCAAAAGTGCATTCTTTCTTTTTCTTTTTTTTTTTTAAAGGCAATGGGGTCGTAAATTGCCTGCATGTTGCAATAAGAAACTAAAACTGCCTTTGCAGCGTGCGTATGCTTTACCGTATGACACAGATGTACTGCGGCGAAGCTGACATTACAAAGAAACAACACAGCAACGCTTTAAGAAATCAGCTGCCATTGTGCAACACATTTTTCTTTTTAAAAAGTGAGTCCGTGTTAGATTTCCACTTTGTTTAGGAGCTTTAATGTAAATTCTACATTAGTTTTCCACTTTGGACAGAGGCCTGTTAAGCTCTGGTGGTTACTGCCAAATGAATTGGCAGTTTGTTTTGGCATTTTTTATGCACATTATTGATTTCAACCTGCCGGATCATTCAATGAATTTTGTCAGTCTTGTCAGGGTCGAATTAACGGAAGTCTACTGTACACTGTCTTGCTCTTGTCTGCGTTATATTACCACTAGAAAGTTCATGTTGCCTTGCCAAAAGAGAGGAAGCTTGAGAAAATAGATGTAGGTGCCATTGCATTTGAACGATGGCTGTACTTACCATTAATGTACATTAATATGTAGCTGGTGCGTGCTGTTTCGTTTTAACCTGTGCTTTCGTGGAGCACTCTTTGTTGCTCCGGTCCAAACAGAACCTAAGTTCGTGTTACCTCTCCCTTTCTTCATTAGGACAAAGGAACTAGGTTGTTTTACGATGACACACTGAAATCCTTCTGTCGGCGGTTGGCGTTCTCCCCTGATGGCGAACTGCTGGTTGCACCTTGTGGCATCATTGAGCAGGACAGCGGCAGAGTGGTTAACACGGTCTACGTCTTTGCTCGGAGCGATCTGTCTGAGTGAGTTTTACTTGTAACTTGCCTGCCTACAAGAGTGCTTTGCTAGTACTCGCTGCAGGTTTCTGGAACACTGAAACTGGGATCCAAGCTCGTAAAGTGAAATTTTGATCATGCAATTGGGACGTTGGAAGCAAACAAGCTGATGTATTATGCACATTGCTCGGAATTTTACCAATAATTTGGGGACGAGACTTCTGTAAAACTCCATGTAAATGATAACCATTTCATGCAAACTGTAAACTAATGCATCTAATTTGTCTGTTTTTTAGACACCTTAATAGCCACAGTTTGGTGGTAGTGTGATGTCTGTGCTCGCTGTAGTGCTGAAGAACTTGTAAAAAATTTGTGCTTTAGTGTTTTTAAGGTTTTTGAGATCTTCAGCTATACTCCAATAAAAAAAAATAAAGAAATTGGGAGCCTAAATAAAATGCCTATCAACAGCCACTGGAGCACAACTTTCTTTTAAACTTGCCAAGTTTCATTGAAGTCTGTCAGCCATTTCTCAGTATCATGATATCTCCGTGTTTCACATGCAGTTGAACTGGTAAGTTTACATTGACCTCAAACTACCGTGGTGGCTGTGAAATTGTGCTGCCGAGCATAAGGTCGAAGGCTCGGCTCCCGGCTGTTGCGGCCACATTTTAATGGGGGCGGAATGCAAAAACGCTGATGTGCTGTGCTTATGGTGCGCTATAAATAATTACCGGTGGTCAAAATTAATCCGAAGCCATTCACTGTGGCATCCCTCAAAACCAACTGTGTAGTTTTGAGGAGTTAAACCAAATAATTAAATTTTTTGAGTTGGCCTCAAGCTAGGGCTTACTCCTTATATAGCTAGTTGTACACTAATTCCCATGATAGTGGAGGGTAACTTGATATGCAAATCACCTTACTCTGGTTTGCATGTGTTAATCTTGAGCAGCATAATGCAACATTTTTTTTTTTCATCTTAGAAGTGTCTTGTAGCTACATTGAAAGCATGGGAAATGTCTGTCCACTACAACCGCTTCTCATGGCTTGAGAAAGGTAACAGATACAAGCACAGGCGCATAAACGGATGTATTTTTTCCACAATGTTAGCGGTAGATAATTTTCAGCATGGAGCATTCTTTTGTTGTTTTGGACTCGTCAAGCTCAAACGTTCCTGCAGCTCCCTGAAGAGTTGTTGTGGGAGAGCGTTCCTTGAGCATTGCCTGTTGTGATTGAAACGTTTACATAGATGTAGTTCAAGAGCTTGGGGAATTGTCAATTTGGGTTTTTTTTTTACATGCGAAGTCTGTGCCTCAGGAACAACTATGACTCTAGACACTGCAAGAATTTAACACATTTTTTAATCAACTAGTGTTAATTGCACAGCCAGTGAAAATTAAAACAAGCATTTCTGCATTCTTGCAGCGGCAGAGTAATGTACTTATTTAAAATAGTGCTGAAAGGTAAAATGAAAAGAACTCACCATGACAACCTGAAAAGAAAAATATATAAGTTACCCTGTTACAATACAGAAGAAATCCACTTTTGCCATGAAAAAAAAAACGTACGCGAGAAAAGATGCATAAACAAAAAGATAGGTGGCGACGGGCTGCCTTGAAGTTCCCACGTCTGTTCGAGCCTAGTTCATTTTTAATCAGGTGATTGACTGCTGTACATCGTATTCTAAAAGCGACAATCTGAACTTGGCAAGTATCAATAACTTTTACCGAGTCGCAACGGCCCAAATACCAAAAAAAAATAATTTGAAATTCATGATGTCGCATTGATGTGCTGGCACTGGTGTTTTGGTGTTAAAATAGGAAAAAAGTGGAGAGAGAGAGACTAACAGTGACCTTCGTTATTGTTTTAATCGGCCTGGTACCGGAAAATTAATGAAGTAGCAATGTTAAAGAATAATTTGTCAGTCTAAACTGATTTAATGCTTCTTCTAAGCGTCCCTTTAATAACCTGAAGCTATCACTACTACTGGAAGTTTTTCATAGAATTGCTGTCCCTGTTACACTTGCTGACGAGTTTGTAAGTGCTCCAGTATTGTGCGTGGCATTTTGCAGACCGGCCTACTACTTGCCTATCGGGGAGAAGCCGAGCTTGGTGATACGCTTCTGTCCGGTTTTCTTCAAGCTGCAAATGCCTGGTGCAAATGATGGTAAGTCCGAAGGGAGTCGAGTGCAAGGGCCGCCTCAGCTTGCAGCCTCTCTAACAAAACCTCCTCCATCCTAACAAAGTGACGCGAAGCAGACAGAGTTTCTTAGTGTAATTACTAGAACTCACAATTACAAGAAGGAACTGTGGCACTGCGATTGTTCAGTTACCAAGGGAACGATTGTTAAACGTTAATCGATGGTTAAACGACGGTTAACAACGTTAAAGAACCCCAGGTGGTCCAAATTTCTGGAGTCGCCCCCCCCCTCCCCCTTTTTTTATGGTTAGTTCATACATTTGTCTGATCTTTGTGCTTGTGACTTCAGACGCCCTTGTGACTTTGTTCACTACATTTTTTTCTGCCTCCAATGGGCTAAATTACGAAGCAGTTTTGTTTTTATATATTCAGTAGGCAATAAGACTCTGCAAACATGCTGTGAATTGTTGCATTTATAACGCTATATTTTGTATAAATTTATCCGTTTGCAAAGTCGTAAAGCCGTTTGAAGCCAGGATGAAGTTCAGGCAAATTTGTGTACGTACCCTAATTCCCAAGCTGATTGAACAGCCATGCTTACAGCTTCTGTAGGCACAAGCGCCAGAGTTCCCTATTAATTTTTATAGCAACTTCTGTGGGAGCAGATATATGGTTGGATAAAAGCATGTATGTCCTGGTGGAAGTAACTTTTAAAGGTGTGGAGTAAGGCGAGGGATTGACTTGCATTCAAGGGTAATACCTTCAAGGGTAATACCAAAGGTAATACCTCTGTTTTCTACTGTCTGTTTCTGTGATGTTGACTTAAAATTGAAGCTGTCCTTGATTTCAATAAATGGAGTTGTAAACATTGAAATGTTGACAAATACTTTGCCTCGGTGTTGCTTATAGATGGAACTAGCAAGGAAGAAGTAGAGGAGCCACTAATCAGGTAATGTGGATTCATGTCGCACCTCGGTGCCCTTGCTTGGTGCCCTTGGTACCCCTGCTGATCGGCTCATGATTGTCGTGTTTCCATGCAGCTTGCCGTACCGGATGGTGTTTGCAGTGGCCACGCAGAAGGCCATATTGTTGTACGATACCCAGCATAGCGCGCCTTTTGCCCACATCTCAAACATTCATTACACAAGGCTCAGCGATTTGACTTGGTATGTCCCATCACGTTGACTCTTTAATTGCAACTGGCTGCTGCATAAATAGAGGTAATTAGTGTCAGCAGCCCAGGGCTAAAGCACTGGCTCGTTCACACGGGGGTAACATTTCAGGGAGTATTTTGGTTAATGTTAGGTTTGGGTGGAGTACTTGCCCATTCCAACCAGAAATTGGAATCGGGCCGACCATGATCTGTGGCAACAAGCAAATCCAAATTCTTGCAGTCTTTGTTCACTGTCGTTTGCATATTTCCATTTCCCCCCCTTCCCCTCCCCCCCCCCCTGGATGCAAGCAGCGAAAGCTGTGTCACCTTTGCCTGACACTTGTGCGCATGTGCGAGTTGCAAGAGAGAAATCTGGGGACTGCACCTAGGTACTATGAAGGCGGACATACTTCATTTCATTTGCCCCTAGCTGACAGCGGTCTGCACTATGCAAGAACTCGCGCTTACTATTCATTCTAACGGGCGTAAGCTTATCTAAATGGAGAAAGGCATCTGAAGTCAAAATAGGCTATTTCAGAAATACAAGGAACATTCTAAAAGTAAGTTTTAAGTTTTGTCATTTATTTTCACACGGGAACTTTATTGCCAAAAAATACACACTATGGCATCATGAACTATACACCTCACGTTATTTTTCCACATAGTCACCACCGACATTGAAACATTTGTAGTAGCGTGCAATCAGTTTGAAGCAACCACTCTTGTAAAACTCGGTGCCCTGCAATGAAAGGCCCAAGGCATGATCTCTTCACCATACATGATCTTCAACATACATGACGGACACACTAGTCCCAGGTGCCCATTCATACCGGATAAGAGCATGCACTTCCAGTGGTGACTACGTTATCAGCACCTGTCTGTCTGCCATCGTGATTTGTACTTGAATAACCTTGAGCACGCTAGTCTTCTGCAACTCTTTTCTTCCGCGCTCTGCGCATGCGTCATTCTTCCTCTGCTAACGCTCCTTCCGTCATTGAACCAGCAACGGGCATCGCTTCATATGGCGATTCACCTGATGTACAATATTCTCTTTTTAAAAAATGACGAAACCTACTTTCAGAACGTCTTTCATATTTTGCCGCAGGAAATAATTCAATGCTTTCAGCAGAAGCAGAGTTATTGGCAGTCAAACACAGCTTCTGCCGTGCTTCTCTTCTTTCTTCAATGCCTTGCACTGCGAAGGCTATGGCGGAGTAGGGCGTGCCCACAACGTTTCGCCTTCTAAATGTTACTGTATTTACTCGAATCGAACACGCACTTTTTTTCCGGTAAAACGGGTCTAAAAATTACACGCGTGTTAGAATAGAGTACGACCCCGAGTCTGCGTTACCATATCGCCATTGGCATTTCAAAATGGCCGCTTTGCACACGCCTTAAGCGTAGCTGCCGTAGCTTCCTCCATGTGCTGTAGTACGTGTGCTTAGGTTAGTACACTGTCCATCCTCCCATTCTCTGCATTTGCTCTGTCAGCATGGAAGTGCCGACAGCGAAGACACACGATGCCGCAATCAAAAGGAAGGTGGTGGTGTCTGCGGAGATGGATGGCATCATGGGCGTTCGGAGTTCCCAAAACTTACGTGCAAGTCAGAAAAGGCGTTCTACTCCGGTAGCTGCTGCGTGTGGCACGGCCGCGTGGCCGCTAGCTTGAAATCGATTTGTGATGGAGGCAGAGTTTACCCATCTAGGCACATCGTGCTGCATTCTCGTCGCTTAGTTCGCATTGAAGCGAGAGGCTGCACAAAGCTCAATTCACTCGCTATCGCCACCAAACCTATTGCGATAAGCATCTTCACCTATCTGTTTTACAGTGCATGGTGCGTAATAGCGTACTGCATGTTTTAGCAGGTGATAATTCAAACGCACTGCCATGCCCTGCTGCCGGCGGTGCAATGTGGGCATCACATTTCGCTTAGGCAGCATTCGACGTCGCCCGCCAGCTTGGTTTCGTTTCAGTTTCCTGTCGCCCTCCTAAAGCACCACGCAATAGGAAAACAAAACGCGCCTCCGCCGCTGGAGCAACACCAGCTCAACGTGCGTCAGCGTCTCATGCCACAACAACACACGCGACGCTTCGCATTACATAGATGTCAACAATAGTCGAGTCTGACAATTTGTTTTGTTACTTCGGATCGTACATTTTCCCGGTTAACACGTTTTTGTCTTGCTGTTTTTCCCGAAACGTATGAACGAGGTTCTACTGAAAATTTGTCATGCAGCAGCCTTTATTTCAAAGTTTTTGTGCCCCCTAACAGTGTGTGCAACTATATCAAGGTCATTTCTCGTTCATCAAGTGAACGTTGAAGCTCACCATTGCTTCACTTCATCATGAAGTCGAGCGTCTCATTTTTATTCAAAACAGTTTCACATCTGATGCTCAAAATTCAAGAATGAATTTACTACTTTGATTTCTTTCACTGATTTCAGTGGTTTTTGCTCTTAATAGTTTCTTTAGAATTTTCATTATGCTCAAGCTTGTTTTACGTAAGCTTCACAAGTACTGTGGCATTTAACACTTGAGAGAATCTAGCCTTCATTACTCCCCACCAAATGCAGCCCTCGTCCAAATTTTGGGTCTGGTTTACTGACGGAAATTTTTGCTCCAGGTCTTCCGACGGCAGGGTGTTGGCTGCTTCATCAACTGATGGATACTGCTCCCTCATCACGTTTGGCGAGACGGAGCTGGGCGAGATCTACGAGGGTTCCTTCCCATTTAAGGAAACTGTAGAAAACACCAGGTATGTGCATTGGCTTGCATAAAGTTTGTTGTAGACACTGAACTGCTGTGTCAAATCAAGCAGTATAATGCATATGTGCATGGCTGACTGGGACAGTGAGTGGCCAAATATGAGGTTGCGGGCCCGTGCAAGAAGTCCTTGAGCTTTCGCAACTTACTGTCGTGGGCTCAAACTGAAATTTATGGGGCCTAAAACATGCACTGCAGGCAGCATGCACTCAATGGGCAACTCTGGCTATTTTTTCGAGGTGAATGGGTCTCAACGAGATTTCTATGAAGTGTTCTGTGTGGCACTCTAATCACCTGTGCCAAATAGTTCAAGTGAAAGTTATTTAGTTTCACTGAAATTGAATTTGAAATGCTCCCAACTCGTACCTGTGAATACAGTAGAACCTCGTTCATACGTCTTGGAAAAAGTCGGGAGAAAGGACCTACTAACTGGGAAAACGTACGATCTAAATTAAATAAAAATATTTTGACTCAACTGTTGTTGACATCTATGTAATGCAAAGCCTCGCGCAGATCGTTATGGCACGAGACGCCGATGCGCATCGAGCTGGTATTGCTCCAGCAGCCCGAGATGCATTTTGTTGTTTTCCCATTAGCGTAACTTTATTGGGTCATTTTTTGTGTTCTCGATTGCAAACGTTAGCGCCGGGAAAATGTGTGTAACGTGAACGTATCAGTGGATGTTCTACTGTATATGATTTCTTATTCTCAATCCTGGCCATTTGCCGATTTCAATATCTACTTCGCAATCAAACGGCAGTTACAGACGAATGGGTGCTTGCCAAGCAGTCATTTTGTGCAAGCTCCAGTGCTGTGAGGACCATTCTTTGGCCCGTAGGTACATATAGGGTATTTTAGCATAACATTACCGACTGCCGCCAACAGCTTGGTACTTGCCACCACCGTTCAGCAAGTTTACCAGCATGATGACCCCATCCACAAATCCATGCCAAATAGATAACTTATTATATAGCACTAAATATTAAGCAATCAAGTGGTTTCAGTAAGTTTTGCCATTGCTCTCTTCTGAGTAACCAAATAATAAATTGTGACAAGCCATGTGCATATAACATTGACTCATGGGTTAATGGAATCGCCATGGTATCGAACAGCTTCTTTGGTTTCTTCAAAAAATTTTATATTTTGGCTTCATGGAAGCTTGTGAGCTGGAAAAACCTAACTATTGTGGGTGATTAATATGGCAAATCAGTTTAGTGGAAGTCCACAAAGTCGAGGTAAGCGCATTTTATGGTAGGTGCTTGATCGAGAGTGCAAATGCTACATGAAACAGCTGTCCAAGTTACCCAGCTTAGTTTCGGTACTTCTTTTTTAATTATGTAACGCGGCACTGCATTTCCGAGTTTCTAAGCAAATTGACTCACTTTCGTGTTTTAGCAAAATCTTTGCTCACTTGTCGTAATATAGTATAGAGTCTAGGGAGTTGCCCTTTGAGACAGCAGCTGTATCTCATCAAGTGATTGATTGTGAGGGAACATGGTGATGCTCAAGCAAGTAAGAGATTCATAGCTTATTAATGGTAATAATGTTTTATGTTCATTTTGCAGTTTCTAGTACACTGAAAGTTTGAGGGATGTTAATTTAGCTGCTGCTCCACCTGTGTTACCGCGCCAAGTAGTCCAGCAACATTTGACAGTGCTTTTGGTTGCTCAGACCGGACGCTGAATCTATGCAGCTTCCATCTGTGACGGTTTCGAGTTTGTCTAGACATGAAAAGGAAAAGCTGCAAAATAAGTAAATCTTTACACTCAGTGGTGTGTTCTGTCTTATTTAACTTTCGCTAACATGGTGTTCGTGTGTTATTTTCTTCAGCCTAATCTAACTTTGAATAAAATGGGGGACTCTTTTCAGAAGCGCTTTTATTTGTGCACGCTTTCCCTCCGTAGCTTCCTCTTCATAGCCACAGAAATTTGTCCACGAATATAGTAGTTGTTTAGTTAATGTTATTGCTGCACTAACATATGTCTTTTGTACTTATTCAAAGCACTTGAAAACATGGGACACCACGATTCATATTCTTTCCTGCTGTAATGAAAAAAAAATCACACTTGTCGTGCACCAGTAAGCGAGTGACTTTCACAGAAACATTCGTCTCTGCTTTGTACTTGAAAAATTGTTATACTCTGGATCAGCACATTGTAAAGATTCTGTTCCAATTCTTTTCATTTGCACACTTCGCCCGTGGTCCAAGCAGTGCTGCGCCTACTTTGTCGCAGTGATCATCCAATCATGTGCAGTGGATGATAAAAGAACGACCACATTTCACTGCATTTACGATTTTCCGTGTTGAAACTGAACCCATATATAGTAAAACCTCTTTAAACCGTACCCGCTTAAACAGCAGTTTCGTTTTAAAAGTAGTAAAATCAAATCCCTCACTCAGCGGCCATTGAACATAATGCATTTTGTATCCGCATAAACCGTACAAGCTTATTACGTACATATTGGTTAACACAAAGTGTTTCCACTTTTCATCGCAAAATCACGGTGGTACGTCGGCGCCAGTCCGGCAGAACAAGCCTCAGAGATCGGAACGGCCTCCAGGCGCACAGACAGAGGGCGCTTGGAAGGCAGAGTCACATCAACACATAACATTATTTTGCCCCGTGCCAGAGTCTGAGAGCGTTGCGGCCCATGTTGTCAACTGGTTCTTTATTCTATGGTGATCTTGTGTCATGCAATCTAGGACAAAAACTGGGTGCTCAGCATAGAAGAAAAATTGGACATTGTTCGTGCTGTCAACATTATTTTGCCCCATGCCAGAGTCCGAGCGTTGTGACCCGTGTTGTCAACTGGTTCTTTATTTTATGGTGGTGTTGCGTCATGCAATCTAGGACAAAAACTGGGTGATCAGCATAGGAGAAAAATTGGAAATTGTTCGTGCTAATAAACAGGGCACGAAGAAGTCAGTGCTGGCACGTGAGAGGGCTCTAGTTGACTATGGTGTGTGGCATTTGGAATGCGAAGAAGTTGCTCGGCAGTGCTGCTGTGACTGCGAAAATGCAACGGCTACGAGGTTAGACTTTGAGGTTCAACTTTTCGACATTATTGCCTCTCTCCTTGCCGAAGTGTCGCCTAACGGCAATGATGAGGGCGACAAGAACAGCGCAAGTATGGGAGATTCAGGCCCGACAGCAGTGGGAGATGATGCGCGTTACGTCAGCCTCATGCGGGTGTTTGCTGAGAAGAGGGGGCTGGCAGAAAAGCTGGCTCGTCGAGTGAGTTTGAGGCCGCCGTCATTGCTGCTAGCCCGCCGCGGTATCAAATGAAAATAAGACTTATGCCGTGCGAAGTGAATAAATACTGCATGTTTGCTGTGCTTTCATTCGGTTAAGTAGTACTACAATGTAGTACATACATTTTCCGAGCTCTGGCCAACTACTGTTTAACAAGGTTTCACTGTATAACAAACGTTTTCAATGGCGGTGTGGTGTTACATTTAACACTTCAAAAATAATTGTGATAAAAGCAGGTCGCACACAAAGTTTTGAAGCATGGAATCGCGACCGAACTGGGCGCACGGCAGCGCACCCCCCACTCCAGTCTAATAGCAACCAAGATACAGTTGCCGAGATGAGTGAGCGCCCGGGCGCATTTCAGAAGCCACAGGGAAAGTCGTCCGCTTTCAGCCATGCTAGGGTAACCATGCTTGAGGGCGAGGCAGAACAGTGGCAGTGGCCTCTGTGATGGCACCGAGCACTATCACAGAAGCCACGATGACGGCAGCACTTTAGTTTTTGGGCACTTGTCCCTGCGGCGCCGCGTGCAATCACAGGGGCCATGATAGCAGCACTCTTGTTCAGAGTCAGTGGTCGTTACTACGCCATTATTGGATGGTCATGGTTCTTCCACGTTTCTTTTACATCGATGACAAAGGCATTCTATCTATAGAACTTCGTACTTTTTCGACCGAAGCGACATAGAAAATGTAACTTCATGGCTATCAGCGCATGTGCAGCTGACATTGAAGCCGTAACGCCACGACCTTTGCAAAATGCTGACATGCCATAGCAATTTCCGCTTCCTGCCAACTAGAATGCTTTGCTGTCATATTCGGAATCCGCTCATGTCCTGCTGATATCAAAACATATAGTAAGCTTTGAATAAACAATGGCGGCAGCTGTGCTTGTGGTTTCGAAATGGCAAGTGATCGGAACTGGCTGGGCTAGAACATGCCGCATTGCTTTCTTTAGATCGGGTTTTCAAACGAAAACTTCCAACTAGATGCACGAAAATGCCAGGAACAAAAAGCGAGATGTTAAAAATACAATTTTTGGACCAAGGTATTGTTGAATCGTAAGTGCCACAGCCAGCTTCAGTGTCGCTAATTGTGCATTTTGAAGAGTATGTCCACATATAACGAGCTACTGATACAACAGCCACTTTTTGTGTGACAATCATATTTGTTATAAATGAATTCAACTGTACTATGAAGTGAAAGGCATTGCTACATTATACCGGCCCCGATTCATATTGCATTGTAGTGTTCAAATCGGCACCCCAGTGATGTGTCTTATCTTTAATTACAGTGACTCCCCATCTGGATCAAAAAGCAGTTCTCCTTCAGAACCTAAAAATCTTCCACCAAAAAAGAGAGACATATTTAGAAATAACAAAAGGAAAAGTGCCAGTTTCAAGATAACAGAAGTCGCAGCAAGGGTTAGTACCAGCCCACGCACCAGAAAGACGCCAGCCGACGTTATTGTCATCGACGACGAAGAAGACTCTAGAAGTGGCAGGAAAAGCTCCAATCAGTCTAACGGAAACAGTGGAATGGGGCTGGAAGACAAGAAGTGCAACGGAGTCGCGTTTGAGGAATGCCCGCTGACGAGGAGAGACAATAGTGAACAGATACATGGGGCAGATTTGAAAAATGCAGCAACCAACAAAGACAAAGCACTCCATCAAGAAGACAGTGGTGGTAGTGGCGACTTGGCAAACACGTGCACCAAAAACAAGCTAGTGTCCGAGGTTTCAAGTGGGACTAAGATGGACTTGGGAGATTCCAAACAGGAATCGCAGGACAAAGTTCAGCAGTCTGTGGAAGTTTGTAAAAGGGACACTGCACCTCAAATTGTGAATGACAGCTCAAGTGGTCAGGATTGTGAAATGATAGCCTCTGACAACAGTGAGGACAAAAAGCAATCTCCAGAATCAAGCGGTGCCAAGCCAGAATCGGGGAAGTCTGCAGATCTTCCAAAGAAAGCACCTCGACGGGTTCAGCTGGTTACACTCTGTACAAAGAAATTGTGACACACTAGCCAACAATGAAGGTGAAGTTGCGAGTGGAAGCCCAACATGGGAATGAGAACTGGCCAGAGATGCGCACTTGGACAGCACTGAGCGCAAAGCCAAAAGAGCAGACATTCCTGTATTGATTTTTCACTTGCAATTCATTGTATATGACACTGTAAGTTAAATTTTAGCAACATTGTGTAGCACTGCCGATTACCTTGCATGTTAAGTCACACAATTTCCTTGTAATAAATATATTTTGGCCATCCCTCCAGTTTGTTGTGAGCAAGCCTTTATTTCTTCATGTTAAGCCTGTACTTATAGTTACAGTGCACAAAAATTAACTCATTGTGCACACGGGCACCACATAAATAGAACGCTATGTGGAACGCTCAGTTTTCAGTGCTCTTCAGTTTTTCTTCTACAGTCTTCCTTAAGCTGGCAAAATTCTTCTTGAACTCCTCATAATCCTTCATGTTTTCTTTGATGACATCAACCGACTTTCGCAGTTCTTCATAGCGCTTTGCCTTTTCACGCATTGACGCAGATGATTCTTGCATTGTCTGCATACTGGTCTTGAGGGTCTTCAAGTCTTTAACTACATCTGTGAGGCCTTCTTGCTTAGCAGTGTTCTTGGCAGGCAATGAGCCTTTCAAGTTATTTAACAGCTGGACATCCTTCTTTATCTCAGCAAGAGAGGCTTTTAATTCTGCCAGTTCCTTGAATTTTTCGGAAGCTTCGAGCTTTTCTGACACAGTTGCTCCGATGCTTGCCTGCAGCTCTTCAGTCTTCTTAATAAAGCGTTTGTTTAGTGTCTGCAAGCTGGTTTGCAATCTCTGAATACTGTCATTTACTGTCTGCAGAGAAGACAGCTGGGTTGCTGCTTCTTCCAGTTTCTTGGTTGTGTCGTTGCTCACTATTTCGCTTTGTTCAAGTTTATCAGTCTTCTCACGGATTTTGTTAAGCTCTTCTGACAGAACATCAATACGCAGCAATGCGTCCTTTGTTTCTTGGAGTGATTCTTCCAGGACATCAAAGTCTTCAAGTTTTGTCTTTATGTTTGACACTTCAGTGACTACTTCATCAAATCCAACTTTATCCTTTGTGTCGTCTGAATTGCTCTTCAGGTAATCAATGTCACTATCAATTTTATGCACTTTTTCTTGTATCAGTTTGATCTCTGCTCTGTACCCTTCAAGCTCGGCGCGATATTCCTGAATTATTGCAGAATCGCTCCTGGCGAAGTCACCAGCATCCTTCACTTCTGCCTTCAATCCAGTTAAGTCTGATGATATTCCTTCAACCCTGTCATGAAGTGTACTGTACTTTCCGAGATCATCCTTGATGGTCCTCAGTTCATTGACAACTTGCTCCATATCCTTGTGCTTGACTGTACACTTTAGTTCATCAATTACTTCCACACACTTTTTCAGCATCTCAACCTGTTGAGTAAATGCTTTCTTCTTGTCACCAGAGCTTCCCGAAATGTCTCCAAGTAAGGTCTGTTCAAAGTCATTGACAAATTCCATCACATGCTTCATGTCCTGAATGGCAGCAATGGAGCTTTTCATCTCTGCCACCATAGTACCCAGTTTTGCATAGGCCTCCACACTGCCCTTTAGTGATTCCACATTCTTGACAACATCTGCAATCCTCAAGTCCATGGTGTCCTTCAGTGCTCCTAAGTCTTCAATACTAGCTCCATAAACCCTCATGTCTTCCTTAATGGCGTCAAATTCTTCAGTCACGTCTGCCATGTTGTCCTTCATCTGGCTGCGCAAGCCAGAAATGCCATTGACTATGACGCTGTAATCTCCTTTCTCATTTTTCATCTTCTGCAACTCCTTCTTGAAGATGTCTAGCTCTCTGGCAGTCTCGTCCTTGAGTGCCTGCATCCTGGTGGCCATCTTGCGCACATCTTCATGCACCTTATTCACCTTCTGCTGCATCATGGTGACTTCATCGAGCCACGGGGCTTGTTGCATGACGACAGGTGGCGCCTGGAGGTGCTGAGTCATCATCGCCTGCGGTGTCATCGCCATCGGTTGCATGACCATTTGTGCCGGCATTGTTTGAGGCTGCATGACCTGAGATGGCACAGTCTTCACTGGCGGGCCCTGCATCGCTCCCATGTTCATCGTCTGCTCGCCGGCGCATTTTGGTGGCGCTGCACGCATCGGGCCTCCTGCCAGCTGGGCGGCTGGCACAGCGGTGGCCCGCTTGCTGTTGTCAGACTTTGGAATGCGTGAACAGTCCTTGCGCGCATGGCCGGGCACCTCGTGAAGCTTAATCTTCTTGCCACACATCTGGCATTGGACGGCCTGGAACTCGCACTGCTTGAGGTGATCCTTCATGCCCCGCAACGTGTCCAGGAGCCGACACCCGTTGCGGCGGTTCACGCACGCCACACGAAGCGACAGAAGCAGCTCCGTGTTGTTCCTTTCAAACTTGGCCTTGCTGGTAGGGGTCTCCACCTGGGCCCAAGAAAGCGCAGTTGGCATGCATCAGATCTGCATCCCCATCGTTGCGTGGAGAACCCACACAATGGACTACAACACTGACGTGACCAAGGTAAGTGAGTAGTTCACTTGGCACTCACAATATATATCAACAAATGACTGCGCCAAGGCCTCTTTCAGACCTTGACATTGCAATAACACCACGCTAAGGGCCGTAGTAAGGACGTACGGTGCTACAGGTGGCCATCATAGCATATAGCAGTAAAAACCCATTCTCTTTGAATGGGGGAATGCTGCATTTTCTGCTTGCACATCGAAAGAATGGAGACAAAAATGTGCAAGTGTTGAGATTTCGGTGGTTCTTTAGAAGTGGCAGGTGGTTAACACTCGGGGCCTTCTGTTACTGCGTCTTGGTCAGTTTACAAGTATGGAATGTCAGAGCCCTTCAATTAAGCATCAATGACACGCATACATAACTTACTGCTAATACTGTAATTAGTCGCACACTTTAAACTTTGCCTGCATATTACTCGTAATTAACGTGCACCTAATTTTAAACAAATATAAACAATGTGCCTTGTTTAATTCACCGGAGAAACCTACTATGAACCTCGTTCAACTTGTAAAGTTAGAGACAAAAGTGAGGGTTCAGTAATTGCTTGTAAACAGTTCTAATTATAGACTAGGAACGTTAAAATTTCACCGTGCAATGCACTTAAAATAACCCCCTACGTAGCGTTGTCTTGGTACATTGGCAAGCATGGTTGGAAATGGCTGAGAGACAATTTCGAGCATTTGATAATTAATATTTTTTCAATGTCTGCAGTTCATTAATGCACATCTAACTTTGCACATAGATTTGTCATAGCGTTCCTCCCATTTTCGCTAAATTTGATCTCTGTAGCATCTAGTTCTGCCAGGGCAACAAGCTAAGCTCTGCACCAATGGTAAGACACGCTCGTTAACACTCCGGAGTGCCTCCATACATATGGTTTATTGCGAAGGGCGCAACTGACTCGCACGCCAAGACGGCAGATTGTGCCAGTTGGTTAGTATTCATTGTAAGGTTCGTAACATCGCAACATAGAACACGGACAAAAGGAAGTAAAAACGACCAGTGCCGTGTCGTCGTTTTTACCTTCCTATTGTCCGAGTCTTGTGTTGCGATGTTACGAATCTTACAATAACTCCCACACTTCAAATTTTGTGAACGTCACCCATTACCTGATTCTTACAGTCACCAAACGTAAACAAGGTGCCTCACTTAGTTCATCGATGAAGCCAAAAGAAGAGCATATAACAGATGGAAAATCGGAAAGCAATCGAGAGTTGAACAATTATTTCTCAATTGGACCAGAAACGTTAAAATTTTGTGCCGCATTGCGCTTAACATGGCCTCCATATCTACTGAATATAAAGTTGGTCAACGCAGAGTTATCTTGCGACATTGGGGAGCGTATGTAGGCGATAACGGCCGCTTGGCTCTAACGCTTGCATAAGAATTTTTTTCACAAAAGCTGTATTTGATCCTCCAGCATTCAACTTTGCTCACAAATTTGTCATACTGGTCAGTCCCATCTTGCTAAATTTTATCTTGGTGTCATTTGTAGTTACGCCAGGGCAACGTGTTCGATTTTGCACCGCTGATAACGCTTCAAAGCACTTGCATATGTAATTTATTGCAGAGGCTGCAATTAAACCCACAGACCTACACATTACTCATAATGTGCCCTTAATTTCACCAAATACAAACACAGTGCCTTTCACCGAGAACGTTGGAGAAGTCAACCGTGAACCTTGTGTATGACACACGTTTAGGGAATGAAGGAGCATTCGCAAATATTTGCAACACTTGTAATTAACCCTGTAATGGCTAAACTACACAGTTCCACATTGAAGAAGATTGGAACAAATCGCTGACATCTATTTCTGGCTATGGATCAAGCTCACATTATTAGAATATTTTTTTTTTCAATTATAGCTTATTTACTGAATTAACTAGTGATTGGTTCGCTTAGCTATTCACAGCTATAACTTTACTCCGGCATGTCAATAATGAAACAGTGTTTCGATTGAAGTGTCGCCATTTCAGTCAGAATTTCTTAGCATCAATTAAACTCTGCATATATAACACATTGTGCATTACAGGGTTCAGCCAGGAACGTGAAATTTTCGTAGCACATTAAACTTGCCATTTCCTCTATGGTAACTAAATTTGAAATTTGTGTCTTGTACAGCTGTTTACGCTCGAGAAAACATTGCGGATGAGAGCAGTAAGAGACTTTCAAATGCCCTTTTTTTTTTTGCAAAGGCAGCATTAACTACACGCATGTGACTGCATGCAGAGATTTGCTATATATTTCCCTCCATTTTTGCTAGATTTGATCTTGGTGGTATTTAGTAGATGTCATGGCAGCGTGATACATTTTGCGTAGAGAGGTTGACTTAGGAGCTCCCAAATACGTAATTTATTGCACTGGCTGTAGTTACCCCTGAAGCTTTGAATTTTGTCTACGCAAAACCCACAAGTGATGGCCCCTAATTTTGTCAAATATAAAATTTGTGCAACATAGAGTACCCTTGGGACACTTGAGAAACATAGCACTGAATGGCCACATAACGCTATCGAGCACTTATAAAGAAATTTTTACAGAAGCTACGTTTTATCCACATGCATTTAATTTCGCACACAAATTTGTCATATTGCTCTCTCAGAGTTCGCTAAATTTCATCTCGATGGCATTCGTAATTATGTCAGGGCAGCAGGTCGGCTAAATCTTGCACCACTCTTCAAATATGCTCATAACGCTCTGTAATACTTGCGTATGTAATTTATTGCAAAGGCCACAGTTAATGCACATACTTTCAACTTTGGCTATCCATAACTTTCCCCTTATGTTCACAAATTATAAACAAGATGCCTTGTTTAGTTCACCGGAGAAACCAACTACGAACCCTTCATGACTCGTGAAACAAAAAAAAAAGGGTTCAGTAATTGACTGCAACGCTTCTAATTAAGCCAGTAATGTAGGTTTGCCACACATTAAACTTAACATTTATTTTCACTGAATTCAAAGTTAGCGTCTTGCACAATTGTTTTAGAACTCTGGTAAACATTGTGAATAACCGTGGTATGCCACTCGAGAACTCTTGAATTAGTAACTTTCCACAACGACTGTAATTAGGCTACACAAATTAAACATCGTTTGTCACAATGCGATTCCTAATTCAACGAAATATAAACACCGCATCCCGCATAGTTCACCGAAAGAGAGCAGTCACATGCCTTGTTAGCGCGTAAAAACTGAAAGAAGAGTGTACACACTTCGAGGTTGGTCTGCATATCACCCCTAACACTCCTAAAATTTAGTTAAAATAGAAACTTCGTTAGTGATATAGCGTTTTCGGAAAACCGGCACATTACGTTTTTCAGTGCTTTTACTCGGATTAACGTCTTTGCTGAAAAAAATAAAAGGCTTCATAATGTGTCGGCAGTGAAGCTCCAAACACCATTGGAGCAAGTAAGTCCAGAAACGCCAGCTGGCGGAACATACGCCGTGCTTTATTCGCAGGCGTGAACGAGGCGAAGCGTTCTTTACAAACGATTGCACCCAAGGAGCGACGCGCACACAAAAGAATTAAGTGGCGATTTAGCGATAAACGCGAGAGAAATGCGTCAGCATTACGTCGCACCTCTTTGAGGCCCCGTATCCATGATTTAAGCCGCGTTCACCGCATTGCAAAGTGTCCAGGAGCTCACTCGATACACGTCCTGCCTCTTCGAGGAGCGAAGTGCAACTGACGGTGATCCGGAGCAGACGACCATCAGTTGTACTACATACGCGTATGTACTGTACGAGTACTTCTACCACGTGACCGGCTTCACACACACGCGCACTTGGTTCCACTTTGACACTCCTAATGCTGAGGCATTTAATACATTTTTGAGAGCGCGCGCGCTACACGCACCTTGTCAATGGGGCAGACGATGCTCGGCCCCTCTCCCTGGTCGCGGAAGCAGAAGCTGCAGAGGACATGCTGGCAGGCGATGGTGGCCGTGGTGGCCGAGACGACGCCACACAGCGAGCAGAGCCGGATCTCCCGCGAGAAGGTGAGGAACTCGACCTGCGTCCAGTCGGGGATGCCCAGGTCGTCGAAGCCGACCAGCAGCCGCTTCTCGGACAGGCTGGCCATGGACGGCTCCGACCAGGCGTAGCGGGGTCGTTGGCCCACCTTGCGCGTGGTCAGCGTGGCGGTCGGCGCTCCCGCTCCACGTCGAGCCAACGTTCCTGCGAGGGCGCGAGCGGCCGGGTGGTGCCGTGCGCTACTCGGCTGTAAGCTGCGGCCGGCACGCTGTTGTAGCGCGCGAGATGCCGTTGATGATGATCCCCCCCCACATACCCGCAGCGGGGGGACCGGCCAAGAAGCGTGCGCTAGAACTACGAGAAAGAGAGTGAGGAAGATTATAGTGTGTAAGAATACTGAAGCCATAAGTTGTTTCGTTGTCGATCGAGGCGCTGCCTATGCGTCCTTCACATTCCTATAACGGCTACTTTATGCACACTGAACGGGAGTACACTGTTCGCGTTCCAGCGCTGCCGTGGCTGGGACGCGACCAAATCGCGTACGTCTCTAAATGCGACGCGATAAATCTGGACTCGCTAAACGGGTCCTCTTGGTCCAAAGCAGCAGTAATGTAGAACGAGCTTTTGCTGCATGGGTGCTGCCATCTTTGAACGCGTGACCGCGGCCGCCATTGCGCGCCTTCTGGAATTCCTCTTCCCATAGCAGACGCCGTGCTGCGCACAGCAGCGATGTTCTCGCTTTCTGGATGAACTGTTATTCGCGAGTGATAAAACGCCTTCAACCAAGGAAGGAAGGATAAAAGCAGAAGGCAGGGAGGTTAACTAGAATAACGTCCAGTTGGCTACCCTACCAACACCCTCTAGAGAACTTGTTGACCCTACACCGGGGGAATGGGAAAGAGGATAACAAGGATGACAGGGAGAGAGGAGGGAAGGAAATTAGTTGAGGTCGCTGACGCGTGTGGTCTGCTAGTAACTACACTAATAGTCACAGACGTTCTCACAAGCCCGTCGTTCTCAAGAAGCACAAAAGTGCCTTCACCGCTTTGTGTGCCGACGAGCGACGGGGGCGGTGTTCCAGCAGCACCTGCGCAGAAAGTGGCCGATTGTCCAGTTTTTGGAGAGCATTAGCAAGTTCCTGTTTTTCTGGGACATATCGTGGGCAGTGACACAGCAGGGGGTCGACATTCGGTGCCGCAGGCCTCGCATGCTGCACTGTCGGTCACTCAACCAAAAGCGCAAACAGAACGTTAGTGCTGGTTATAATTTATTTGCAGCGCGCCCGATCGTGGCTGCGCATGACTGCCTCTTTACTGTCTTGTAGGTAATCTCCGGCGGGTGCAATGATCTGGCTCGAGCCGAGATGGCTGGTGGCTGCATGTGCGCTGTATTTCCGCGCGCTTAGTGCTGGGGGTCGCGTGATCCCAAGTTTCGGAGAAGCGTTGAATAGAGATGTAGCAGAAGAGTACTGCTGTCCCTTTAGCGTTCTTCAGCCCTCCTGCGTTGTGACAACGAGCGTTCGCGGTCATCAAGTGAGATTTGTTCATGTTTTCCGGTGCCTTAAGCAAAACACACGTTTGCAATAAGGCCTGTGCTCACTTTCTTTGGGCCAGTTCGTCCGCGCGCTTGTAGTAGCCCATGCGCGCGATGAGCGCATCTTTCGCTCTGTCAGAAGCGTGGTAAATTGGCGCAACGGGTCTATAGATTGCACCTGTATGTTATTTTCAAATATGCATGCAAAGTTCGGCAGCGCCCGTTTTGTCAGCTCGTCGCTATACTGGCTATATACAGGGTGTTTCAGCGAACACTTTTTTCTTTTCTTTTTAAACAACGATGCTGTTAGCTTCTCTCATTGGTCGTAATGTTTCGTGTCCGTCAGCAAAAAAAACGAAAAAGAAAGTGCACATCTCCTTTGAAATTAGGCATACAACACAGCTCAGTATTCGTTTCAATGAAGAAAAGCACAAAAGCGTCAAAACCGCATGATCCAGGGAAAAGAGGGGGAAGTCGGCAGATGGAAATTCAAGACGATCAGCAAAACGAGAACAAGGTGAAAGCAGGAGCCAACGTTTCAACAAGTGAACTTTTATTCAAGGCCCTTGAAGAAAAGTCCACTTGTCGAAACGTTGGGTCCTGCTTTTACCTTGTTCTCGTTTTGGCCTTGAAGAACAAGTCCACTTGTCGAAACGTTGGCCCCTGCGTTCACCTCGTTCTCGTTTTGCTCTAAACCGCATGATGGATGATAAGGCGGCTGTGAACAACGCGAGACGCGTTCCTTCTCCCCGCGTGTGTTTGCCGGTAAAGATTACGCTCGCATAAGCTGCTCCGGTGAGAAAGGGGCAACAGCAGCATGCGAATCAGTGAGTGACGTCACCAAACTTAATATATAGAAGGGATACCTGCCTACAGTGGCGTAGCAACAGGGGGGGGGGGGGGGGGGGGCCGGGGGGCCGTGGGCCCCGGGTGCAAGGGGCCAGTGAAGGGGGGGGGGGTGTCATATACGTCTGAAGACACCCCTCTTTCCGCCGGCTACGCCCGGGGAGAGGGGTGACAAAAGACCTATGGGCCCCGGGTGCCAGACGGCCTAGCTACGCCACTGCCTGCCTAGCAACTTGTTCAGTTCATTGCAAGACCGCTATGGGTGGACACGCAAAGTTAAGACTCCCGAAGAGCAGCGTGAATAGGATGAGCGACGAAGAGTGCAAATTCGTAATGCTCAACAATGGTGTCGTGCTAAGACTAGGCAGAATAATAGAACGTTTCATAACCCCATCGACGGCATATCAGTGGTTTTCTAACTTCGCTGGCCATCCATTTTTGCAGGGTCGGAATGGCGAGTCAATTTTTCAATTTCCTGTGGCAAATAGTACAATTCTATAGTCGATAAACTGGTATACTCCAAGAGGCGGACATTACTTGCATACAAAATTGAAACGCATAATCGACGACTTAAAAAAGATCACTAGTTAGGCTTTTAACTGATTACCTTATGGCACATTGTAATTTACTAATTTCAGCGGGTTACGCTGCAAGGCATATATCCACTTGAAAATAATTGTGTGGATGAAACCATTTATGCGATATGCGCCGTCAAACTTTCGGTAAAAATGCACTATCGTTCCACTTAATTTCTTCACAAGACATCGTTTTACCATTGAATCACTAAAGTAACTAGAACGCCAGTGCATTTCTACACAAAGTTCGGGAATTAATATCTCGAAACTGATGTCACCCTGAGAATTCGTTCCAAGTGGATCCGCCTTGCGAACTCCCAGGCTAGAATTTTTAAATTGCAATATGTGCTATGAAGTAATTAGTTAAAACGTAATTAGTAACTTGACGTAACTTTGACGTCCGTAGTAAATAAAAAAAAGTATAAAAATTTCTGGAGTTAGTTACGTGCCAAAACCACGATATGATTATGCGGCACGCCGTAGTTGGTCACTCCGGATCAATTTCGACCGCCTGTGGTTCTTTAACTTGCACCCAATGCACCATACACGGGCCTTGTTGCATTTCGCCCCAACCGAAATGCGGCCGCCGCGGCCAGGATTTGATATCGCGCACTCGGAACACGCAAAGCGGTAGCCACTACGCCACCACGGCAGGTCACATTCGTAGTCGTTTCATCAGCAAGTTTGAAATCGATAATACGGTTCACCTACTGGTACATATTAGGCATTATCTAAAAGGAAGAAGGAATTCGGGAAGACTTGAAGCGCTACAGCTTAGTTCATGTTCAAAACGTTGTGGCCAGCCGACGAGCTGACGGGCTATCACATCGTTCATTTCATGCCTTCTGGACGTCTCCTAACATGGTCGTTTTGTTTCGTATAACGATGAAGGCGACACCTGGCCCGCCGACTGATGAACTTCGAAGACGGCCCAGATACTGAAAGGTGGCAGCACGGCACGTAGAGTAAGCTTGCAGTGAAGCCAACACAAAAGGCTTTGATTTTGGGCAATATTTTATGTCGATTAGGGTTTTTTTTTTTTTGACGGTTTTACGTAGAGCTTTCACTCTCGCTCGCCTCCGGTGTATCGGACTTCTACCAAAACAAGAAGTCCGACACACCGACGCGGCAAAGTACAAGAACAGAGCGGCCCACGCTATCAGCGTGATCGACGGCCAAGAACAAGATGTAGCAGCGGCCTCGGTAAGCACTCCGGACATCGACTGCGCGGAAGAAACGGCGATAGCCCTGGCGGCCACTACGGGCCAGCGAGAGGAAGATCAAATCACAATCATCACCGACTCACAAACAGCATGTAGAAATTACCAAAAGGGCCGCATTTCCAAACAAGCCCTGAGCATCCTCGAAAAACGAGACAATTTTCCAGAACTGTACATTGTCTGGGCCCCGGGACACGAGTCCCTGGCGGGTAATGTAGCGGCTAATGCCGCTGCCCGAGATCACATTCTCCGGGCTATCCTACCGGGTTCACGAGCACCGGTAGACCAACAAGATAGCGTCCCGAAAAGATACGCCGATATCCTGAGCCACTACAGACTGGGTAGGAGGATCTATCCACCCCCGCATCCCAAGCTGACAAGAGCAGAGGCGGTGATCTTCCGAAGACTACAGACCGGCACATTCCCGCACGGCACCCTGCTACACGCCATGTATCCCACGAGCTATGCTCACAAATGCGCCTTCTGCTCTGCGCCCGATACCCTCTACCACATGGTATGGGAATGTCAACAAAACCCATCGACACCGCCCATCACCGGACCAACCGTCGAGCAGTGGGAAGCCCAGCTGACAAGCTCGAGCCCTGAAGACCAGCATCGCCTGGTGAGCAGGGCCAAGCTATCGGCTCAGGCCCACGGCATCCTGGAATAGGGACGCCGCCCACCTCGGACGATTTTACCGTCGGCTCATTTCTACTAATAAAGTTTATTCCTCCTCATCCTTTTGACGGTTAGTCATGAAGCGCGGGCGAAAAGTGCCTTTTCGAAGTGAGTAAGGGTGACCTCAGAAAAAAAATGATAATGGATCTCTGCTCCGGCATCTGAAACGTCTTGTCTCTGTCTTCATCGCAATGAAACTGCTTTGTACAATATCGGCTATCGCAGTTGCTGGTCTAACTCGCATTCAGAGTTTCCCGCATAATATTCCAATTGCTAGCTGCACGGTTCAAGTTACGTGACATTTCGCCTTCTTTTCGCGGTTCGTTTACGAATCCGTGGCCCGCGCGACCGGTCAGAGAGCAAGTGTCCTTTTTGCCGGTGTTTGGAAAAAAATTGTGGCGGGAAACGCCTGAAATGTGTAGTGTTAGTACCAGTCTACCTGTCAACGGGTAGTATGGCAGAGCGCGCAATGGACGATTTTGAACCTCTAGTGACGTTATGCGCCTGTATCGTGCGTGACTTTAGTGCAACGTAGCGCACAGATAACGCAAAACACACAAACGCATAGGGCGAGTGCCGGTGCTTTGCAGCGGGAAGTGATAGTTGCTGCGAGGAAATACACATGAAAGAGTGAAAAGAAAAGGGGAAGAGGAATTCCATATCTGCTCCAGCATGCCGAAAGCGTCCTTCCACGCGCAATTGTTACTGGGGCGTATGCCGCACTCACGTGACAACATTCATATCGCTGCAGCTATGGGATGGCATATATTGCGAAGAGCTGCAGATCTTTGCGACAATCTGACGGCTCCCACATTCCCCGTACACAGACACTTCGTCTGTCTGCGCGCAGACAAAGGCGCCGCGTTATGCCTCGCGATCGCTACAAGACGCTCTCGAACGGCACACCGACGGAAGCGCGCGCGATTCCCAAACCCTTCGGGGCGGCAGCCCACCATCGACGCCTTCGCGACATAACCGTCCGGATAACGCGGAGTCTCACGCATAAGAGACCGAGCCCCCGGGAAGAGGAGGAGGTCGACGACGAGTCCCCTATAGTCACCGAGGGACACAACTGCCGCTATCCTTCTTCGTTGGCTTCGTCACCTTCGAATTCATCTCCGAGGTCTCGCGGGTCTCGGTACGATCCGTCCTCGGACATCGAGCCCTCGCCGTCGTGGACACCCAAGGGTTACCTCGCCTTCGTCGACTCGAGCACCGAGCTCGAAAACGAGGGACGACACGAAAGGGCGGTAGCGCCACCGGAAGACTTCCCGTTTTATCCGGCAAAGCCGCAAGAAGCCGCCGCCTCCGCGCCGTCGGCAGGCGACCTCGAAGCAGACCAGGCGCGAGGCGGCAGCCCGCCCGACACTACTCCTGCCGGCGACTCCGACGTTACCGCTTCGAGCGGCAGACCCGCCTGCCGCATCTGCCGCGAAGGGGACCGAGAGGAACCGCTCGTCTCTCTCTGCAAGTGCTCGGGCGCCGTTGGCCTCAGACACGCCTCGTGTCTGGAGCGTCGGGCGAACGCCGCGAACGCGGAAGAACTCTGCGAGGTATGTCAACATCGCTTCCGGACCGGCGCTGTTGAGTCGGGTTCTGCCCGGCTCTTCTACCGCTGGGTCCTGTTCGGCGAGCCGCAGACGCAGAGGGCGTTGCTGAGCGACCTGCTCCTGTTCGCCCTCCTGACTCCGGTCGCCGCGCTGAGCTGCCTGCTATGCGTGCGCGGCGCTTCGAAGCGGGCGCTGCGCGGCGACGTCGCGGAGGCGGCGGGCCTTGTCGCGCTGGCCGTCCTCGTGGTCGCGGCCTGGGTGGGCTGGTCGTCTTTCGCGGTGCGCGTCCACTGGCGCGCGTTCGCGGCGTGGAAGTCGAGGCGCGACCCGATGCGGCGCGAGGAGGTCGTGACGTCGCCTTCGCAACGGGGCACGACGGGGGCCCGCCGCAAGACGTCGTCAGCGCGAGCGACGCGACCCCGAGAGCTCGTAGACGTCGCCGCCGGAAGCATGGACGCCGGGACCGCGGCCACGTCGACGCAGCGACGAGATGGTGACGGCGATGGCGATGTCGGTCAAGCGCTGTTCGGAACGTCGCCGGACGCGTTGGACCTGCCTTCCGAATTGCAGCAGCAGTCCGTGGGTCCTGCCCGGCAGCATTCTTCGCGTTCTGGCTGCATTGTGTGAACTGTTGTTCCGCCTAACCTGGTTCACTTTTTAACGTTTTAATGATTTATGTTCAAGTAACGTTCTTATTCCTGCTCGTTATGGTGGTCTAATTTAAGTGTTCTTGAAGGATATGTTATGAACACTGTGCAACCCGATTTCGTCGGTTTTAACATGATTTTACGTTGCGTTTTACTGTCTTTATATATATTCTTTTAACGCGCTGTCTTGTTCAGATTTCGTGCGAATAAAGGCGCGATTCGTCTGCATGCCTTGATTCGTCTGCATGCCTTTCGAAATAGCGATATGTCGACCCTTCTCTGGTGGCTTGCACTGCGCAGTAAAAAGCAACACTGAATCTTTTCAGATTTGACTATTTTTTTCAAGAACATATATATTGCATTTAGTTGGCCGCAAGATGTTCATTACTAGCAATGAACGTTTCTCACACTTCGCGCTTGAAGCCGCGTTCCTGTACGTCAGCGTGACTTCACGGATTGTAAAATACTTACATGCGCGTTGCAGCCGTCTTATTGCGGTAGGTTACTTCTCGTTTCTTTAGAATGCAATGTAGTCCTTGTTCGTCAATAAAACGTTTTTACTAGAGCTACGCGCTATCTAAATCCGCAGCTTCACGGGCATGCAGGTATACGGCGCGGACGTCGCTGCAAGAGGGGCCTTGTTTTGGTATTCAGATTACATTTCGGCGCACCGGCGTGCCCGCAGCGCAACTATGGTATCACTGAATGGCTTCTACATGACATCGCTTGCACCATTAAAGATCAGCTCCTTCTTTCTTCTTTTCTTTCCGTTTTTTTTTTTTCCAGGAGTGCACCTTTTCTGCGTTTTATGACGAGAAATATAGGCTACGGCTGCACGTCGAGAGCTGAGGACGTTGTCCCAAATTTACTTTCGACGTTCGGGCGTCGTTATCATCGTCATCAGCCTGGTTACCCCCACTGTAGGGCAAAGGCCTCTCCCATACTTCCCCAACTACCCCGGTCATGTACTAATTGTGGCAATGTTGTCCCTGCAAACTTCTTAATCTCATCCGTCCACCTAACTTTCTGCCGCCCCCTGCTACGCTTGCCTTCCCTTGGAATCCATTTCGTAACTCTTAATGACCATCTGTTATCTTTCCTCCTCATTACGTGTTCGGGCGTAGCAGATAACAAAAATGCATATTACAGATTATTCCCGTACGGTACAAGGATATTCAAACGTGTACTTATTACCATTCCCGGTGACAAGTATTTCACCCGCTAACAAATACTCAATTATGGTGCGTAACGCAATATACGTGCCTATCTGCATCTAGTTTCTCGAATGTTATCGCTAGTTCTGTCCGACGTCACCGAGCCTTGTGTAATCTGGGGTGCAGTCGGCGATTGTTTGTTGTTCAAACGCGCGTTCCGCTTGCGTTCAGTTTCGTCGTTGGCTACACGTCGCGCCGACGTCATCAGCCGTGAGGCGAAACTGAACGCATGTTTCGAACGACGATCTCCGATCGCGCGCCAGATTTTTTCGGTGATCGCCGCCTGTATACTCGCCGCTATCGTTGTGCTTGAGCGTTAGTTGTGTGGGTACAAGTTGGCTCAATAAAGAGTTGGCTTCGTGAATCACGCTTTTCACCGTTTTATATTCTTCAACGTTACTGCATCGCGACAATATACAGGCAAGGCATATGGCACAGTCGCACATTTTTCGCAGCCGCTCTGGCCCAATCCCGCAGTACTTTCCCACCATAAATAACTGCCTGAAATAACTCTTCTGTGTTCAGTACACGGATCTCGACCAAATGAACACGCTATAGCTGCTTTTCGTTATCGTTTCCCATTTGCATATGCATGTTATACCGCATGACATGAAAAGAGGCGACAGTGTAAGAGTTCGGCTCGGGCATATGTCAAGGAATAGCTGGCCCATGCCGTCATCCGACTCATCCACGCTGAGGACGTTGTTGAAGGGGTGAACAGGTTCTCATCAAGAGCGAAGGGTATTGAATTTATTTACAATATCTACATGAGGAGTAAAGAACGTTGCGTCTCGACTATATAGCATGACTGCATTCAAGCACCCGGGCCGAAAAAGTCTGCTTGAATCCCGCCCTCTTTCCTCCCTAGATCCACGTTCGTAACCAGGCTTCGTTGACCAAGTTGGTTCCCGACCTGTACTGTCGATAAAGCGATTTGCCCGAAATGACGAATCTGTTCTTTACTTTCGAAAAAAAAAATATTCAGAAACGCTGCAAAAAAGCTTGCTTGTGTGCTGGGCATCTGGATCAAAAATTCGACAAAATGTGAACAAGTTAAAGTGCGTTATTCTGTCATTATTATTCTTTATGAAGGTCGATATAAGTGTGCGCATGTATAAATATCAGTTTATGGACATTCTCTGCATCATTTAGAAAAGAATAGCACTTATATGTGGATGCCCATTTAACACGTACAAGAAACACTGATTTGGCATAGGACGCCCAGACCTACATTAGTCGGAAGCCTTGGACTGCTGGCACGAGATAAAGAGCACAGTTATCTCTGATTTGTGACTAGAGACCTCTAGCCCTTGTGCAGCAGTGCATGACATTATGGCATGAGGATGACGATACTATAAAACCAGGTCATTGGGGCTGACACAGTGATTTATTTACATGCTGGAGAATAATGAACTTTGGACACATCAGTTCACAAAAAAAAGAAAGACACCGGGCAGTCAGGTCTACACCAGGTCGGCGCAGAACTGGACCACAAAGGCGTCGTCCTTGAGGAATCCGTTGGCCGGGTTCTCGATTTCCTCCAGCGCGGCGAGCGGGAAACCGTAGCCGACGTTGCGTTCCGCTTTGGGCCTCTGGAAGCTGTCCTGCTCGTCCTCGCACGCGTTGCCGGGGTCGAAGGTCACCGCCTTGTCCGCGGCCGCCTCCTGGTTCACCAGCTTCACCGTGGTCACCGTCCGGTAGGGCCACTTGAGCGCCGCGTCGAACATCCCGCGCAGCAGGTGCACGTAGACGCTCAGGTACACGCGTCCGTCCGCCGGGTTCTTCGAGAACGTCCCGGAAAGCGCCACGCGGTAGCCGTGGTGACCGACGTAGAAGTCTTCGCTCTTGAGCAGCGTGCACTTCCTGACGGCCGTCTTCTTGAGCTTCGAGAAGGGCGCCACCTGCCAGTCGAACGTCTTGGTTCCCAGGACGCTCCTCAGGTGGCGCACGTCGCCCACGACGTCTTCTCGCCAGACCCGGTGCTGCTCCCGGAGTCTAGACTCGAGGTCCTCGATTTCGGCGCGCGTCTGCTCGGCGTGCAGGCTGACGGACTCGCGAACGTCGTTGAAGGCGTTCCTGAAGTCTTCGTACTCCTGGCACATCTCCTTCATGGCCGCGATCATGCCCAGCACGTCGTACTCCTTGCTGTTGCCGTTGAAGATGACCGAGAGCCTGGAAGGCGCCGCGCTCGGGGCGCTAGGGGTGGGCGCCGCCTGGGCCGTCTCAGCAGCGGTCAGGGTTCGCGCGATGTCGGGGTACAGGTCGCCCGTCACCACCGTGTGCACGTTCCGCTGAGCTGGCGCGGAATTTCGTTCGGGGCGAGGCGCCGTCGCCGTGCAACCTCGCGCCGTGTGGTCCCTGAGCTGGAAGCGTTTCAGCCAGCTGCCGCATATCTGGCACTGGATGTTGTAGAAGCCGCAGAGTCGCGTGTGGTCGCGGAGCTTGTCCATGGGGCCGATGTAGTCGCACCCGAGGGGCCGATTTGGACAGTACACCCTGAAGCCGAAAAAAAAAATAAAATCAATGCGGTCATGCAACAGAGGAGATAGGCTGTGGGTGTATGTCTAAACTGTCAGTGGACGACACCTTAGCTGTCCCGTGCCCAAGGAACGAAATAAAAAGGGAAGAAAACATGCAGATCTAACGCCGTGTACGAACCTATTTTTAGCAGTTGTTTAAATGCCATAAATTTATCCATTTATTTCCTGCGTCTTCGGCGTAAGAGAAACTGGCGATGTGCTCTCGCGTACCTCTGGTGCCTGTTACGCATTGTTACAAATCTTATATTGGCTTGATTTATTAATTTCTTCTTACTTACTTTAACTGTAACAGTACTTTCTTGAGCGAGACTCAGTTGCGGGTATGTCCATAGTGTCTAAATCATCATCATCATCAACAACACGCGGCGATTACCTCAAAGTTTGCACGATATATACCGGCCACTTCTTAGCCAACCCCACTCCCCCCCCCCCCCTTTGTCGGTATGTGCCATACCTAGCATGAGGATCACGTTGCGACCATCTGAAAGTGCCTGTTGGTGCTGGCATGAGAGAAGTGTACGTGTGGCTGTGGCACAATAAAGACAAAAAATAGCAAAAAAGACGCAGTTTCGCCCGAAAGGCGAAGCATTGATTGCGAATGCAAATTATTAGACAGCTATACGAAGTATGGATAGTAGTTTTATAAGCCATACAAACTTAATTGTGGACATTTGCTTACTAACTAGATTAACAACCATGGTGCCATGCGCGCACAAGCAGACATCACGAGATTGTGGACAATCGCTCTCAAAGCTCTGGCATGAGGAAGAGCGGCAGCAGCGAGCGAATTTGCTTCTCGCTCCATCGTTAACTAAGTGGCAAAAACACAGTGCTCGCGAAGCTATCAGCCCTCGGCGCGCCTGTACACTGTTCCCATCGCAGGCCGGAGTGCAACGCCCCCGGTGCCTTGCGGGCGATGGCGGCGGTTGCGAATGACGCGGCCGCGTGGGCCCTGCTTTGACAGCGATTTGCAATGGTGACAGAGTGCACCGAGCTCTGATAGTTTTGTGTGTGCTGTGTTCTCTCCGCTTAGTTCGCGTTCAAGCGAGAGGCAGCACGAAGGTCAATTCGCTCGCTGCTGCTGCCGCGCTTCCTCACTCCAGCGTGTTGAGAGCGAGTTTCCGTGATCATAGAGTCAGAAGTTAGCCCACCCCTACTATAAACTTCCCCATGTATCTTCTATTTATGGGGCCCTATGTATCCCTGTGGGTATTCTCTCTGATAATGTTTTATTGGTTTATATTTTTCCTAATCGCTCATAAAGCTACCTACCAATCGTCTACATTTACACTATTATAACGATTAAACGTATTGGTAAATTACGCATTCTTGCGCAGGTGAGGCATCAAACTTTTCGCGTGAAAGGATCTGTGGTACTCGCCAAAAGGATGCTTACACATTAACAGAAGCCAATCATTGAAACGCTTTCAGGCACTAAAAAAATAAATGTGGTATCATATATTACTGTAACTAAATTGCCTCATCGCAAGTAAAACAGTTATGTAACATAAACAAATATTGCTTGTGCAACTTTAGATCGGGGAACCGAAAACGCGCTCGACTGCCGCACGTGTTCCGCGGTGCCTATAAGCTGGGCCTGCCCTCTTTTGCCCCCGGCCGCTTGACTCGCTCCCATAGGCTGCCTCAGCGGCTGCCACTCCAGAAGCTTTAGTATATACCTCCTTGCGCACAAAACGTTTTCTGCGGCGACGATCGCTACGAGATGGCGCTATAGTAGCGAGCGTCGTCTGTTCACCAGTAACGCCATCGATAAGACATGCGCCGTGCGCGTCCGCAGATGCCATATATGGAAACAAAGCGCTGCATGAGCGGAGGTCTGTCTGCGGCATCTGCTGTGCGCACGCGCGTCACGCACGCGCTGCCTCTCGCGATCTCCCGATTAGCGAGGCATTCGCGCCACACCTCGCTCCGTTTGCAGCGTGCCGCACAAGACAGTTGTCCGCACCAGCGAATATATCTCGAAATGAAAACGCGGATAGAGCTGTTATCAAATTTCGCATTGGGGAGCATCTTAATCGTCGGTGATTTTTTAAATTCTGTAATTGGCTTTTATTATGAAAAATACGTGTGTGTTAACACGCCCCCCGTTATTTTATATTCCATTGGCATTACACCTGCGAAATTTTAATGGTGCGGGAATTCCTTTATTTCATTTTTATATGAGTTTTACCAAAAATTAAAAAAAAAGATCTGGGGCTTTACGTGCCAAAACCACGATATGATTATGAGGCAATACTCCGGATTAATTTTGACCGCCTGGCATTCTTTAACGTACACCCAATGCACGGGGCACGGGCGTTTTTCTTTTTCTTGCATTTCACTCCCCCATCGAAATGCGGCCGCCGATATTAGAATAGATGCGTGCGCGTACCTGAAGGCGAGCAGCACCTCGAGTGCGATCTTGTCCCTGTGGAGGGCGTCGAGCGGCGTCACGGCGCCGTCCAGCGGGCAGGCCACGACGCCCTCCTCGCTGCCCATCATGGCCGCGCAGAGCGGGCAGAAGACGTGCCAGCAGCGCGACCAGAGCATCTCGGACGCGATGGCGCCGCACACCAGGCAGGAGGTGAAGCGCGGTATGGGGCTGGCGAACTCCATCTCGGTCCAGTCGGCCAGGCCCGCCTGCTCGAAGCCGATCACGTAGCGCTTTTGCAGCGCCGGCACCGAAGTGGCCAGAGCTGGCGCGGCGGCGGCGGCCGCGGGTCGGTCCATGGCGAGAATTTTGCCTTCCTGACGACTTGCCAATGTCACTGGTCGCCGCCTCCGCAGCCGCCCAGCTGTGGAATGGTTATGATGACGATGATGATGATCACCTCAAGGACTCTGGCCCATACCCACCAAGAGGGATTAGCCGAGAAACGAGCGACGCAGGCAAAATCCATTATTGGAACAGGTTTTTAGGGAAACAAAAAAAAATGTGGCCGACGATTACGCTTCTTGGTAATGCGATCTTTCAACTCAGCTGCTGCCTTATTTCAACAACAGGCAACCGCATGCAGAACATGCAGTGCCGAACGGAGCCGGTTCTGCGTTTCGGATTGGGCAGAACACACTGCGATCCGCCGCTACTGAGCCGGCGTTCCGGCCATCGCGCCATTTCATAGTGAATCACCGCCGCGGAGAAGGTGAGGGGAGATTAGCAATTATAATTTGATGTTTCTTCTGAGGTGGGATGAGGAAACGGGTGGAGAACAGGGGTATTGAGTAGAGCTAAGTCACACACTCATTCACTCACAGACACAGCTGCAGGCCTCAACGTGGCCGCACAAGGTTAGGGTGGGAAGTAGAAGTAAGGGGACGAAACGCTATCACTGTGTTTCGAGTCGCCGCAACGGCACTGCACCAGGTAATGGGAAATATAGGGCAAGAGTGGAGGCGAGAGAAGGACAGCCAAGCGCAAACACTGCCAGAGGCGACAAATGCCACTGAGGAACGCGCCCCGCGCCAACGGGGAAGCGAGAGACACGGTTGAGAGCCGTACACTGTAAAATAATTTACACCCTAAAAAGTGAAAAAGGGTGTAAATGTGTCTATAACTCACACCCTTGGGGTGTTGTCTATATAAAAAACACACTAAGGGTGTGAGTTATAGACACATTTACACCTTTTTTTCTCACTTTTTAGGGTGTAAATCATTTTACATTGTACAGCCACGCCGTGCGACGCGGAGACGGAGGAGCCGAGAGCCGTGGATCACGCGCGAGGCGGCAAGGGGCTGGCACCGCGGTAGTGCCGCGACAGCGGGAGATGGGACGGCGAGGGCGGAGTAGACGGTAGCAGCGAGAGTCAGCGAAACGGCGCTGCGCAGAGGAAGGGGGCGAAAGGATAGGCGAGAACACGTGATCCGGATTTGGAGGACAAGGGGAGAGCTTAGAACGACAGAAAGCTGAGCTAGTTGGTAAGGATTCATTATGCAAAAAAGAGGCGAGGCGTGCAGACAGGACACAAGAGTAGAAAAGTGGACAACACGGCGTTCGTGTTGTCCACTTTTCTACTCTTGTGTCCTGTATTCACACCTCATCTCTTTTTTGCATAAGGGGAGAGCGAATCGCGCTGCGCGCGAGAGATGATGACAGGAGTGCGCGGATGATGACCTTGGTTACGGCGAGGGACGACGACACCGCGAAACACGAGAACAATCGCTAAAGAGCTGCGCTCTAAAATAAGCAAGGGAAGATTATGCAGATCGAATCTATGTGAATTATAAGCGGATAGCTTGGGTGAAGCGGCCGTTAATTAAATGCTATAAAACGAAATGTGGTGTGCACGGTTGTCTATTGTCACCATATGCAATGTGTAAAAACTCGTGCAATTATATGCACCACCACCAAGGTTACATCTTTAATACCATGCAGTGCTTATGCACTCCACCGTTCACAAGCAGTGCAGAAATGCAAACAGCGTTTCACGCAATGCACACCGTGAGACTTCAACGCAGCGATGTAGCGATAGCGAAGGCATTGCTTGATGTTTGTCGAGTGAAGTATGGTGAGCAGAGAGAGGTGCTTGGGGACAGAGAGAAGTGCGATGCGAAAGACTGTGGTGGTTGCCTACATTCCTCGCCAGTTTCACTGCTGCGTCTTTGACCCATGGAAACGGGCATGTATATGATAAGCATATGTATAGCATACCTGATTAGCTTAAGCAGGCCACAGGTGACTATTTGTTGCCGCCGCGTTTAAAAGAGGATGGCAGTAAATCATCATCACCACCACCAACACCACACTAGGTATCGCATAATGAAGGAGCCAGCTTTCACAGCTGACGCGCTTCTGTGTGCAGCTGACCGTGTTTTACTAAGTTCCGTATTTTTCACTCCTTTTGTTCACAGGCAGTAAGGTTGAACAGTGCTTGCGGCCGCACGAGTAGAGACGTGCGCACAAATACATCATCTTTATAGAACATTCGTACAGTGAAGTCGGCTTTTACGGGCAATTTTCTTCTGCTTATTTTTTTTCGTTTCTTTTGGTGATCACGTAGTAAAGATGATGTGATCGTGGAATTTGCCAAAAATATGTCCCAGTTTTACCCGAAAGGCGAAGAATCGATTGCAATAGCAATATATTAGACAACGATGCGAAGTAAGGATAGTAGTTTTATCGGCCGTGTAAACGTTTGCTTACTAAGCAATTTAACATGTGTGGTGTCGTGCGCGCACACACATAACACATCTCATGACCGCGGCCACCCGCTGTCAAAACGATGACGTGACGGAGAGCGACAGCAGCAGCAAGCGAGTTGTCATTCCTGCTGGCTCTCGCTTCAACGCGAACTATAGGCGGCGAGAACACAGCGCACACGACGCTATCAGCCCTCGGGGCGCCTAGACTCTGTACCCACCGCAGCTCGCTTTGGCGCTCAGCCGCGCCATACGCAGCCGACGCTGGCGAATAAGCCCCCCCCCTCCCGCCCCCTGTCATCTCCGCTGCCATTCGCGCGAAAGAAGACGGCGCGCTTGATGATGATGATGATGATGTCCTTGATGAGTTTGGCGCACGGAGGAAGGAAACTAAGGAGAGGCCCTGACGTCACTCTTTGTGAAGCAAAAGTGAAGCCGGAAGTTGGCGTTGCTCATGGCGATGCTCCGCCTTTTGTGCCACCCTCCTCTCTTGTTTACATCTTTCGCGAAACCACGCCGCGCTGCGCGTGGTTTCACGCGCGGAGCGCTCGCGCTCGCGCAACATCCGGCAGAGCACGGTGCAGGTAACACAGCGCAACAAGACACGGTGACTAACGCAAACCCGCCCACACAGCGCCTTTGCCACGGCACGAAACCTACCAGAGCAACACGTGTGAGCGCTCAAACAACGCCGCCATTGTGGCCCAAAAGGCGTGGCCATACAGCAAAAAAAAATAAAAAAGCAGCAAAAAAATGAGAACCTACCACGTCATTTCCGCCACACTTTTCTCCTAGCGCGCGGAGGGGGTAGGGCCTCTCCTTAGTTTCCTTCCTCCGTGGTTTGGCGCTTACCCACTCGCGGGGATTGGCCAAGAGTCGGGCAGACTTTGCTTGTGTGTTCAGAAGAGGAGGTAAAAATCTAAAATTTTGTTACATAAATTTAGGCGAGGGAAAATCGAAACGGTTCAGTAGATTGTCATGCTACGTAGAGGAAAATAAATAAGAAATAATAATTATATTTAATATATCAATGAGGCAATAGAGGAGGAATGAATAGAATAATATGGTCATCGCTAATAATATGGTCGAATAATATGGTCACGGCGCGCTTCCTCCCTTGTGCGCGTGAGGTCAAGCCACCATCCTCCTTAGCTCACACTTGCACGCTTTGACTTAGCATACGACATGCGGCCGTGATATTGTCGCACTTGTGACATTGTACGAAACATCACGGCGACGGCGTCTGAGTATCCGTACAAATGCTATCGCATATAAAAATGAATAGAAACGGAGAAGCGCGCTTTTCTGCATAAAGCTTCGTACTGCGGAGAAGCCGACTGTCGCGAACTATTTGTCGGCGAGGTCTGCACGCATGCATAGACACGTCTGGGAAAAAGGAAAAACGGAGCGCAGCGTGACGTCACAAAGATACGCGGCGGCATTGCTGTTATTTTTAGCGTATGCAAAGAGCCTTGAGACAAACCTTAGTGAAGGGAGTTTTCTGGAAGACGAGACTGGCACTTCGATGTTACAGTTTCCTTAATTGCAAAAGATTGTTGCTCGAAGTTTCAACTAAGTCTCGGGGTGTTACATGCCAAAACCACGTTACGATTATGAGGCACGCCGCAGTGGAAACATTTTGACTATCTTGAGTTCTTTAACGTGCACCTAAATTTAAGTGCACAGGAGATATTGCATTTCGTCTCCATGGAAATGCGGCTGGCATCGTACCTTTGACCTTGAGCTTCAGCGGCGGGTTTGTTCAAAAGTGCTGAAAAGCAAAATACGTGGTTTCCACTTCTGTTCCCTCTCTTTCGTATTACGCTATTAGTCGCAAAGGTCGCTGGTTTACGAACATTAAAGCTGCCACAGTGTCTCAGGGCAGTATGCGTTACGCTGCTAAGCACGATGTCGCGGGATTCGATCCCCGGGCATGGTGGCCACATTGCCATGGCCGCGGAATGCAAACACGATCGTGTTACTGCGGTCTGGGTACTGTGATGGTTGGCGTCGGGCATGAAATAATTGGTAGCTGGTCCATGCCGTCATCCAGCTTATCCACGCTGAGGACGTTATTGAAGGGAAAGACTTGTTCTCATCTCATCGAGAAGGAATATGGGATTTATTTACAGTATCTACATCAGAACGGTACAGCTCGTCAGCCTAACATGACTGAAAGAGGAATGCACCCTGAGGAGCCGCCAAGAGCTCCTTAAGTACTCCGTCCTCCCTAGATCCCTAGGTGAGGGAAAACGGCAGTTCACCGCCGACCAATTCGGAGCGTCCAAAGTCATCGTAGCCGACCCGCCTTTGAGGGGGAGGGTTTACGCACTCACTTCCGCACAGGCTGCACTGACCACACCAAGGTGAGAGGGTTCTCGCAGTGCTTGACCCGAGCAGGCGCCTCTTTATCCCAGAGTCGACGCCGCAGACAATGGCCGCCGTGTCTGTCCATTCACTGACGACTTCACAGCTGTGTGAGACGGCACCGCCAAAATATCTTCCAGGAGCTCCCCTGCTCCAAGCCGCACCGCGAAGGCGGTGGCGTACACACTTACAATACTTACTCCACCGACTGCGTCTAGCCATCTCGGCGCCGTCCACCAGTTGACGCGGCGCACTCTGGTCTTCACAAAGCAGGTTGTCGCCGCAGCCATGGTGGCACCGATGGGCTGGGGACTTACGTCTGGTCGTCCTTTCAAAGCGAGTCGTCGCAGTGGACCTAGTGGCGCCTTTCCGTCGGTCGTTTCCCCGAAGAACGCCAGCCTCCACAGGTCAATGGGCTGGGAGAATTTTGTAGGTCGGCACCTCTGCAGGCCGTTCGTAACAGTGCATGTCAACGAATCCCAGGCTGTAAAAATTAATCCGGAATCCTCCACTACAGCGTCGCTCATAACCGGCACGTCATAACCCACTGTGTAGTCTTATAACATTAAACCCCAGAATACTTTTTGTACTGCAAGTTCGTGCAGCTACAGACACAAAACGAAGACAAGCTTATATGATTTGTGTTTATCAACAAGTAACATTTATTCTGGTGTATAATAACTTAAAAGCATTTAAAACAGTCTGAATATATCAGGCATGTCCTAAAAACGCGATAAAAATCAACACATAGAGGTTTCGTCAATCGGTTCCGAAGTACTTCTGGCCAAAGTGGTTAGGAGCAACAGGATGAAGTTCTGATGTGAGGACCGTCATTGTTGGGAATGCCTTCATCACCGACTTGGCAGCTGCCAAAGTGAAGAAAAAAAAGAAAGAAAAAGCAGGAGTTCAGTTGCATGCAATAATTTGTGAGCTCATGAAAGCTACACTAACTTTGCTGGTGCAGTATGAATCCCTGTGCTGCAATATTGTTAAGTAAACATTAATATACGTGTTAGTTTATATGGTATGTAATCCTTTTTATTTTACTATGATCATATAAAGAAAAAAACTGGCTGCACAATAAAAATTCAAGACTCTCCCATCGGCCACCACTAATCCCTCTATTATTGTTCCTTCCAAGTGATCTCACACATGAGTAGATTAGAGGTGGACAATGGGTGAGACATACTCATTCTTTATTGCCTGTTGCTAGCTGTGGGTTCCACTACACTGTAAGGAACTCGCGAAATGTTTACTTCAACAGACAGAAGCAGTGCTAAAGCCTGAATCCTTCACTGACCAGGAACAGATTGCAGTGTAACAGATAAACTTTATGGGCGATCTTACAGCTCTATCGTGCTTAGACTGCTTGATTTAAATTGCTTGTATTCTACACGGCTCTTTTGTTTTTTACTGCATACTTCAAAAGACAGTGCTCACGATTGAAACAATTCTTTTCATGCACAAAAGCAAAGCAACGATTTATTGTTTGGCATAGCAATTACAGGCTCTCTAGTCCTGTAGCAAAGCAAACATTTCAATAAGATCATTTATTTTTTATAGAAGGTACCTGTTTTGCAGCCAACCATCATGAATGAATGCTACTGAATGTAATTAAAGCTACAGATGAGATTAGAATAATTTAATGAGAAGGATGGCTCAACAACCAGCTGTGGAAAGGAAAGCAGAACAAACTAAAGGTAGTATTGTGTGAAAGCCTTGCATATCGAACATGCAAGGCTCCGATAATGGTCTACAGATGAACCTAGTCATTAAAAGACGTCAGTTGTTTTCGAAGTGGTACAGACATGCATTACTTGGGTGACATCAACGTTTAAATATGTATTTTTTCTATATCACACTGTTATGAGTTGTGATTTTTCTTTTCCTTTGCTACTGTAAATGGCAGCGACCTTGCACAGAATCACTTAACAAAGCACACATACTCATGTGCTGCCCATGACAGAATCCCCGAGAACACACTCATGTTGGTGATCAGCTGCATACAATCAAACAACAGATACTAATTGTTAACACAGCTGCAGTTACCATGAGGCGTGCAGAACAGATTCAACAAAAAGATGTTTTCTTCCTGCACTCCATGGTCCTTCAGAACTTGAACAGCTTTGTTCACGGTGTTTCCAGTACCTGCAAATGCAGATTCAACAAAACAGTATTTGAGCACTAACCCAATTTAAAACACCCTTGTCATTTTTTGTTTTTACCTTAGAGAAATGTGCAAATTTATGCTGAATTTCTGGTGTACATTATGAGTACTAATTACAACAGAAACTATCAACCAAATTTACAAACTTTGCCTCCATTTGTAGCTCTGGTAACTACACTTAAAAAACACCCCTCCTTTCGTTATCTGCTCTTACAAATCTTGAGAGATTCTTACAATGATTTTTTTTTTATATGAACAGCACATTTCTGCAGAGTGACAGTTCTGCTGGTTGGTACCAATCACTTTCATTTCTAGTCAAAATAAGACAACTGTTATCTACATCCCCCATTTTCTTTTTTTCATGTTGCCTTACAGAGGTGTTCTTTGATTTGATTTCAGTTTATGCTGTTACAGAGACAAGCATTTATTTAGGGCAAATTTATCAAATGTGTCTGCAAGACTTTTGTGCACTGAAAGCGTATAGTGACAGACTGGATGGTGGGCATTCTGCATTGGCATCTGACAACCCACTGTCACTGCCATGATTTTTGCATCAACAGCCCTCATTGTCCTAAGGTAGGTGGGAAAAATAGGTAGCATAAGAGAACCAACAAGAACATAGCGCTGTGTCCTATCACA
Source organism: Dermacentor albipictus (assembly GCF_038994185.2). Classification (NCBI taxonomy): domain Eukaryota; kingdom Metazoa; phylum Arthropoda; class Arachnida; order Ixodida; family Ixodidae; genus Dermacentor; species Dermacentor albipictus. Next base: position 113,875,518 of record NC_091825.1, on the reverse strand, counting down.
TTTTTCGGTGACCTGTTTTGGTGCTGTTTGCTTAAGTGCATCTTACAATATGCCAACCTGCCAAATATGGCATGGTGGTCTCATTCTCACGTAAGTCAACTCCTTGGAACTGTGGATGTCACCTTGGAACTAAGATAAAGCAGGTCTGGTGAGGTGAGCTTGGCGGGCAATGAGCTGATTGAGTGACCTGAGTTTGCAATATGGACACTGCGTTAAAGCTCACTAAACCACATATCATAGGAACTAATTGAGCAGTCTTATGTATGACATCTGCGGCTTGTCACTGCACACGCTGAGGACCAGTGTAATTAGGAATCTTCTAGAAACTAAGATAAACCAGGAACAGGAAAAGCAAGGTCTTCCTACCATAGACGAAATAACAAACAACCTGTCATGCAAGATAAACTGAAACAAGGCCTGCTCGCTTAGTAAAGTGAAGTTGCTGGAAAGTCTCTTAGCCACGAAAAGACGATGGAAACGAGCGCAGTGCTTACTCATGATGGGGTACATCAGCAACACCTTCCTGCTGTGAACGTCGACCGGAAACTTGGCGTACACAACGCTAGCTTCGTGTGTTTCTTCATCACTCTGTATCAGGATTTTTCCAATGCGGATAGAACGGCAGCAGTCCCTGAGGCCTTGCTCCATGGCTTCACCTGAAGAACAACAAAGTCTTGTCCGTGCCACAATTCACTATAGCATACTAATAGAACTTGTGAAGCCGCAGCGCTGCTCACCACTTCGTACGATGCTCACGCCACAGCTTCCTCTTAGGAATTTGATTCCTTGGTAGATTGATCCTGAAAAATTTCCAACATGGCTTCGCCTCAAAGTTGCAAGGCGTTCGTGGTCTTCTTCTAAGAGGCACCGACACAAGCTCACCTGTCGGCGTAGTAACTGCACATTCAGAGTACGACAACTGGTTAAGCCCTTCTTCCACTACAAGCCGAATCTGAAGGTGAATACAGTGCAACACGTCAGTCAATAGACCGCGTACCGTCACTTGCGGTTGAAACCGCGAGCGATCCTTCTGCTCAAAATTCCGCTCAATCGCATGAGCGCGGGCTTACCAATCTGTCGGCGTAGAACACAAACTCGCTTCTAGTAGTATTCCTGTGAAATATCACAAAGTTACGTTCATGAACAAAGATACAGTAGACGGACTGCATGCGTGACACACGTTGGGGCATGCAGTACGAGCAGGGTGCCTCACCTGTCGCGAATGATTGTTTGCAGCTCCTTGATTTGATCGTTCATGGGAATGATCTTCATTCTCTTGCCGAACCTAAAGTGGTCGGGACTAACTTGCTTTGCCTCCGTAGGAGACCTCGTGTTCGCATTTTTCACGACGTCCGGCTGATCGGTCGACGTCATGCTTCGCCCGTTTTCTTCTTCAACTTGTCTCGGTAGGTCTTTCCCACTACTCCCAAGCTCTTGCGCCAACACAGCGAAGTGTTAGCCATAGAATAAAGAACCAACCATTGCAGACATGGGGCAATAAATTAAGTGCCGTTGGTAGATTGTAGGAACAGGCCGGTTTAGCCTGGCGATAGAGGCCGGCAAGTAAACAGATCAATGGTTCGTTCCACGCCAGTGCATTAAAGTGAAAGCGGTGAAAGTTGTAAACAGGGCAGAGGACAGTGTGTGCAATAAAAAAGAAAGCGAAAAAAAAAACGAAAGCTGAATTCGGGAACGGTGTGCGTAGAAGTAGATTCTGTAAACGTTGATACACAGTACACTTTTGAATTAGAGTGTACTAGACAATGATCATAGACAATGATCGTAACTAGTATACTCTATTACGAATTATAACGGCAGCAAGCGCCACACTAAAGAAGGTCACTAACTGAATGTAAACACTATTTAATCTGCCCAAATATAACTAGAAATACTTTTAAACAGGAAGTAAGGCTGCTTAGTTTTAACATTAGGTGAAAACAATAATTTTTGTGACAGTTTTGGATGGTTTTAGCAACGAGTTTCGGTTTCAGCCTCCTCTGCTCCCTTTCCTCCTCCGGCTTCCTCTGCGTTTCGCCGTGTTGTGGTTCGCGTCGTACGACTGTGGAAATATGTGACGATTTGAGCCGTTTCCTTCGCTACAAACGAGTCAGTTTTACCTCTTAATAACACGTTCAACGAACGAAATTTCTAAAAATGGGAGGCAATAAGAAGGCGCCTAGAACGAAGGGCAATACACGGGTGAGTGCTATGTCTAACAATCACGGCCTCGCCTGCCGAAAGCATTGTGACGCCGTTTTCGGTGTTGCCAATTGATTAACGCGCAGTCCCTGCATGTCCTAAGCACCCAGTGTACGTGGTCAAGTTTAAATTCTGATGCCTTCTTGGACTTTGTGCGCGTCTGTAAAAGATACACGCGGTTGAGTCATACATATATCAGTTGTCCAATCTGTCGCGTACGTCGTCCACATGTTACCTGTGCTTTCATGCGTTCTTTTCTTCTTGTATTTTTGAATCGACACATTCGCTGTGCATTTCACCAGCATGGTTTCAACTCAGAGGTGATCAGCCTTTCTAGTTTTGATTCATCACACATTTCGATATTCCGTGCTCATAGTTCTAAAAACACTGACCGTAAGCGTATTCAAGGCAATGGTATAATAGTGTGCTTTAGACGCGTTCGGCGAGCAAATCCTGAGCAACAGCTATGGTGATGTATCGATTAAACATTTCATCGAGGGTGAACTGACTCAACACCTTTTCGAAAGTGCTTTCTGTGCGCTGTTTTAATGGAAGTCTGCTGAGTGATAATTTACCCCCGAAGCTCATTTTACGCTTCACAAGTTTTTGTGCCTATCGAAGAGTGATGATTTACGCCGAGTCCTGTCTTGTGCAGCCATCTAGCAGCGGAAGGAGTGCCCAACTTCTGTCAGCCAGTGGTGCCTCTGGCCTGACTGGATTTGTGGGATTCACTTCTCTGGCTGGTGACTGCCCTGCGTACATACCGCCTACGGGACAGCACGTCATCGATGACGCAGACTCGAGTGTGGACAGTGACTTCCGAATGGTCATGCGCAAACTAACCAAGCGTGACCAAACAACAAGGCTCAAGGTGACAATTTCAGTTTCAGCCGTGTGGTGCTGGTCACCGCGTACATATAGAAGCCAGTCATTGCTTGAGGCACTTTCTCTTTGCAGGATTGGGTTTCATTGATTGAATTGCACTGCATAGATTCAGCTAGCTGAGAATCTGATCAAGGTGTGATTGGTGTGCCTCTGAATGTGTAAATCCTTAACTTTGAATCTGTGTTATGCAATAGCAGGAACATGTCTCCTAAATCATTGATTGTTAGGAAGAGAAAAAAGATAACAAATTATCACATGCAGTGATTCACACATATTCACCATCACTGTTTCAATTTCAGTTTATTATTCTTTAAGTACAATGAATCGGTGAGAGACAATATACAGACGAGTATCCCAAAGTCAAAGACTGCAATGGGACCCTCGTTTAACAATAACAGCGGATAGATGTATTAAAGAAGAGCAAGCTAATTAAAAGAAACACACAATCGCGAAAATACAACACAGAAAAATAAAATTAACGAAAACAAGTTGTCTGTATACAAGCCTATAGTGCATAAAAAAACAAAAAAACTCAATACATACAAATGGAAAATGTAGTGTACTGAATGACGTAAACTTAGTTATACATATAAAACAGCTTAAGGGCATGACTAAATTTATGAAAGGATGAAGATTTAATGCGGATGGGTAAACCATTCCACAATTTTATGGCAGCGAATGATGATGGAATTACATCATTACTCTAAATATTTGGGAAAGGTGAAAGTACAACCTTCTTTAATGATGTTCTTTTGTTCCTATTTTGCAGGCTCTACAAGAGCTCCTTGATCTTGTGAAAGAGAAAGATGTGGAACTGGTTAAAGGAGCCCTCCCTTTCTGGCCTCGTCTCTACAACAAGCTTTCCTTGGTAACTGTGCTGCGTCGCATCTTTTGTAACTGTGGGTACTTTACATCCTGTAGTACAGGCTGCATGTTAAAGAATCCCAACTGGTGAAAATTTATTTTGAGTCCCCTATGACAGCGTACCTCGTTATCAGATTGTGGTATTGGTATGTAAAAAGCCGGAATTTAATTTATATGTAGCGCAGGCCTTTTGCAGGCAACGCACTGTGGTGCATGTGCCTTTGAATGAGACCGGAAACAATTTTGTCGTTGTGATTATCTTGAATTCTGTAAAGCGCATGCACAAAATAGTGTCACGTATTTGCAGAAGACAGAGTACAAATTGAGACACAGCAAGAAAAATCCTTGGCCTGTTGCCATTTAACATTTCATTTCCGCATTAGCATGGCTTCTTCTTCCGATCAACAGCTCATGATAAACTATAGTAATGGATATTACATTCGTTCTTTAGTTTCCACAAGGCAGGGCAAGCCTGCCATAGTCTGAACCGTGCTGCCTTTGATTTGTCCTTAATTCTCACGATTCTGTAGCTGTCAGTACCTTAAGTTTTGCTGTTGTCTTGTCACCTGCACTGCTTTTAGGTTGTTGACCTTGAACCCAGTTCCACACTTCATATTGCACTCGGGCAGGCAATAACCGGCAAAAAAAGAGCAAAAACAAAACCTTCAACACAGTGCTGCATCTGTTATGCTGCATTATGATGTGCACTACTGACATGCTCTTGTCTTGTTAATCTAGGACAATGATCGTCGTGTGCGGGAAGCCACGCATCGTGTCCACGAGCTCATCTGTCAGAGGGTCAGGAGAGACCTTGCTCCCCACACCAAGGCCCTGATTGGTGCCTGGCTTGTCTCTCAGAGCGACCCATTTGCACCTGCCGCAACTGCTGCAAGGGCTGCCTTTGAGGCTGCTTTCTCAAGCGAGAAGCAAGTCCAAGTGTTCCAGTTCTTCAGCCAGGAGCTGTTCAGTGTAAGCAGTCATCTCCGAGCCATACTAGCTTGCTATGGCACAATGGGGATACTGGACCCTTCTAGTACAAAGCAGGTGCATGTGTGGTCATTGCATGCACTTTCCACACAGAGGGCTTGCTACCACTGCGCCTACTCTCTCACTCTCGATCTAAAGAATATTGGTGGAGTCGGTGATCAGAGTGGTTCAGGTGCCTGAAGATAGGGACAGGCTTATTTATTTCTTCATTTTAGTGTACCTTGGAGCTTTTGCAGGCATGGCGGAAGGAAGTGGTTAAAAAGAATTCTTTTAAGTGCAAGCATGCCAAATGAGAGAGAAACCTTTAAAATATGTAGAAAAGATGCAGCATTATACACTTGTGTGTGAGGGAAAGTGATTGCATAGGATCGGGGGCTAAAAGAACTGTTCAACCAATGAATTAATCTACCAGATAGTCAATCTATCAGAGTTTTAGTTTCACCAATAACGATACAACTGTGTGCAAGTCTGTAAGCGCTAGCACATGTGCAGGTCATTTTTGTTTATTAATGAGTGTTATGGATTTTCTTGTCTGCCTAACTTTCTCTTTTTCTTCTTCTTCCAGTATATAAGTGATGTTATTCTACAACAGACAGTAGACACTGTCCCGGACTACAAGTAAGTGGTCTGCTCTAATAAAATAAGAAATTGGTGTCATAATATCGCCATTAATATGTTCCTATTAGCATTGCTCGCTATGCTTATATAATTTCCAAGAGACAAGGCTTCCTTAATTGTCCCCTGCATCACTAAGCTTTGATTAAAACTCCTCCCGATTGATAATGCCGGTCGCATCAGTTGATGTATGAGTTGTTTATGATATATGACTTATCGCTGTGGTTAATGTTCAAGAGCTCATTGCTAGCTGTTCATACCGTGTAAGCTTTAGCTGAAATGCAGGTATGCATGTATATATGTAAGTGGGTGATATGTAAATATATGTGTGTATATGTGCCTTATTACATAACATGATATACCGAGGGACACTTACAAGGCTATCACTTGTGATATCAACCCAAGGTTGGTGCTGCGTGAATATCTTTAATAATCTCATGAGGGCGTGGATTGGCACGGTTGTCGGCGCCTGGTCATTGTAGAGTGCATCTGCAAAATGTAGCAAGGGTAGGCCTATGTGTATGGAGCATCCTCTTGTCCAAGCACTGTCTGCTTGGCTATTCCATTCAGCCTGGCATATTCCTGGCTCTTTGTTGACTCATCTGCTGCTTGCAGCTGTTTATTTAAAAAGTTGTGTGTGGATGACAGCCACAGGAGACGGCAGTTGCAGCAGATGGGAGTTACACAGCTCTTTCTCAGAAACAAGGGCTATTTTGAGCCAAATGGAATAGCTTAACAGACAATTCTAGGACAGGAGGATGTTTTGCATGCATGTGCCTGCCCTCACAACTTTATCAGGCACGCTCTGTGACATTGTATTGGCCGTCATGATGCTCGATCTTCCCGTGAGATTAACGACTTGGAGCACTGTACGTCCACGGAGGACACAGTGCTCAGTAGGATGTTGGCCTGAACAATATTCTAGAAGGCTATAATTTTGTCCGATTGGTGAAGCATATTTGACAACAACGAAGCTCAATACGTGAGGACCGTGTCTTGTGCTTCATTGTTGTCGAACACTTGACATACTTTTTTGTGATTTGTCGCCAGAGAGCTTTCACAAGAGGAACGGGAAGCAAAGTACCACAGATGGCTTTCTTGTGCATTGCTTGGCTTGAAGATGATCATAGATTACCTCTCACCACTCCCTGAGTCGGGTGCCGAGTCACTGGACTCTATCCTCAAAGAGCCCAAGTTCTGGAAAATGGCCAAGCACAAAGAAATCATGGTATGGGCAGTACCTGGCTTTTTAGTGGCCACTTTTACATGACTAGCTTTTCATTACTTTGCTGAGCATGAAGTACAGACTGCGGAGATGTTTGTAACAATGTATGTGTTGTTCTTTGGCCAGCACAGTTAACTGTTCTGAGACTGCTTGGTTAGTTCTCTTTGCGTAGGTATTTTGGGAGCAGTTGGGTGCATGAATATGGGTTGTTTCTATGTACTATGTAGTTGCTCATGCAGTTGTTGCAGGCTGTTCTTGTGATACTTTATTTCAAAGGTGAAGCTATGCAGAATAAAAGGTTCCTCGCATGTTTGCAAACTTCGTGACAGCACTTGTCTGTAACACAATTGGTGTCATCATGGCTGCAGAGGATTATTGAGTTTAAGGCTTACGTCACCGACTGGCCAATTGCTCAGTATCTTGGTTGAGTAGATATTGCACAACGTGAACATTTGTGCGGCAAACAGAAGTTACGATTCCTTAGTTAGGCTGCTCTGCTGGTCGTCTTTTCAAACATTGAAGGATTATGTCTTATCTAGGCCAAGCAGTCACAAGGGACCAGGATTATCAGACGAAAATTACCGGGGGATTGGGTGATTTAGAGCTCATTTGGCAGTGAATGGCAGCTTACTAATATTCATGAGGAGGAAAGCAAATTAACCACTGTATTCTTTCTGTGCTAACCTTTTGGACCAATACTTGGACTAATGAAAGAATGTGAAAGGAAACAAGGAATCATGCAAGAAATGATAGGATGGAGAATGATAAGCGTAGCACTAAAAGATAAGACTGCAGCACTATGGATTAGACATACACTCTACATTAGATCAAGATAACAAGGTAGAGTAGGGCAGAATATGTTAATGTCTAGAACAGATAAACTGTGGTCTAATAAAGTGATAGAATGGGTTCTAAGGATAGTGAAATGCCCTTGAGCACAGCAGAGGATTAGATGTCATGATGAGATTCAGAAATTCGCAGGCATAGTTCGCAAAGGTAAACACTTCGGTTTGCTGGTATGGCATAATTTACTGTGCAATGCGGAAAGCTCAGGGCAAACAAGCAGAGGGATGATAGGCAATACTGTGTGTCGGCTTCTTGTGTGCATTCCACGCTGTACTGTGGAAAGATCCCTACACTGCAGTGGTCTTAAAATTGTCTCGCACAGGAGTTGGTCACACAAAGTCACACAGCAGTTGGGCTTGGCATGTTGGTTGTCATTGTTTGAAGACATGTCACGGGGGGTTAGTAACCTTACTTCTTAACATGCTCTATGCCACTACAGGTGCGCAAATCCTGGTACAGCCTGGCGTCGTCTCTGAGCCGTGTGGATCATGTGTGCAAGGCATATGGCGCCAAGCTCTGCTCCCACACCCTTGGTTCTTTGGCCGAGAATGATCCCGTGGTGGCGGTGCCCATCTGGGAAGCTGCTCTGTCAGTTGTGTCTGCGGTGCAGGTAGGCCCTTTGTTCATGGGTGCAAACGCCATACACTTGTGGGCAGGATTTATTTGTAGCTTGTGCATGTCATTTCTGCATTACAGTAAGAGGTGCCATTGAGATGTACTCTCTTTTAACAAGATTATATCTAGCTTGCTTCTCGGGCAATGCAGTCGCTTAGTGCATAAGCGTTAAAACAGGTTCTCTTATCATGGTTGCCATTGACAGTGATGCTATCGCTGCGCCACTTGTGCCGAACTGCGCCAAGAGGTAAACTCTGCTACATCCTGCTACATTTCAGCAAAACATGAGGAATCTACACCTTCTCTGCACCAGAAGGGTCGGTCGTGCTTTCAAGAAATGGAATTATGCCCTCAAGTGCTGTTTTATCCCACCGTCTCATATGGAATCGCATGGATCAGCGGATGCATTAGCTCCGTTATGAGCAGAGTTCAAGGATCATACTGATGTTTCTTTTGTGGGTTGCTGTCTATAGTATTCAATACTTTCCACCTTGACGATGCTGGTTGTGAGGCAACAGGATCACCTCTATTTTCTGGCGGCACGGACCGATCGTGCTGGTGCCAAGCCAGACCCCCCCACTCGTGTATGGCCAATGTAAGATGGAGAACAAAATTTCGGGTGCTGTATGGTGTCTAGCTTGATTTTTCGAACATAATGCGCACACTGGCGCAGACAGAGCAGCCCTGAACAACTTTTCCGCTATACAATTTGTCGCCTGTCACCCAATTTTCTTGGCATGGCGATTTCATGGCCTTTTTGTTCAACTTGGCGCCTAACACCAACTTTCACTGTTGGATACTGATGAAGCGCTGCTGGTTAAACCTTGCTGTATTGTATATGGCCGTGACAAAAATTTGCTGCCAGTTGACACGGTGGTGGGCACTTCGTCACGGAGAGATGGTTTCCAATGAGTTCAGACGAGTAAACCGCTTCGTTGATTGGGCGTGAAATCACAGGCATGACTGGTGGTTGGAAACCAAGATTGGGTCCACGGGTGATATGCCGGCAACTACCGCAAACGCTTTCGGGAAGTTTGTTTTTGTGCTTACTGGACAGAATGGTGAAAGCTTGCGTGTAGGCAGAAAGCTCCAAACTGAATTCGCTAATCACAGCCTACTCAGACAGCGTTACATGTGTAAAGTCAGAGGTCACTCGTGTATATCTGCACTTCGCGACGGTGCGTGATGCACATCCAGCTGCGTGACGAACGAAGGCGAACCACTTCGGCAGTGTCGGCCATCGCAGTATTTCATGTAGATGGTTGTCAGTGAATCATAGCACCAGGAAAAATAAGTAAATGTTTCATATCGATTGTGGTACCTTTTTTCAAAAGAGTGCTCCATCTTAAAGGATACATTTATAGGAGCAAGATCACGCTGAAGGTTTTTACAGTGCCTCTGAATTCTGCATGTACCATGTCCAAGTGCTTCCATGCTTTTTTAAGCACATCTTACGGCACCATGACTTCGTCTCAGTCCACGGTAAGGACTCTGATAAGAAAAAGGGGGCGGTGGATCATTTAGTGCTTGAATTTATGAACCGGTGCCCACTTACTGCTTTCACATGCATTGCCCACTGTAAGAGCCCCATATAATATAAATCGCTTTCATAAACCTGCACCGAAACTGCATTATACCTCTCTGAAGTGCATTTTTGGCTGCTTCAAAAGCCGCTCCTAAATGGGTTGGGCCAGTAGCATCACTGCATGCATTATCATGGAATTAGTGTCTGTCACATAAGGAATTACAGTGTCTCGAAGTAGGTGGCCTAGGTTCGTCTATGTAACCTACAGTTTCCGGCCTTTCTTTTTCCATGTCTTGCACGTTTAATTTTGATGCCATATGGTATATATGCGTGCACTTTCCATAAAAAGACATTTGTTGGAAGTTAGCACTATGTTTGTGTGCTTCGCCTGTCTTCATCTGTCATTGCTCTGTTAACAATATAATTTTTTTATCATTTGGTAACTTCAGAGACTGTCGACAGAGATTTAGTACACTTCTGCCAAGCTGGACTTTGGCAAAACAGTTTCTTAAGGTACCTCTGTGTTGAACTTGAAAGAAGTCGTTCATGCTTTTCATATTATTCCTTAATTTTTTTTCCCCCTCTTAATTTTGCATAAGTAATGGCATCTTCAGCTGGTTGTTTGTCAGTGCTCTAGGCTGCTCTAGCGAGAATCATTATCTTTGGCTTGACGAAAGACAACGTGCACATTGCGTTTGGCTGGTTCTTTTAAATCGCTCTCCTCATGCGTCGAGTGTTCTTAGGTGCTCTGAACCCCATTCTCAAAGCAGTCATCAAGGCTGAGAATGTTACTGTTCACATGATCACAACACATTGTTGCATTCTGGCATCCCAACGGACACTCAATGCATCTGTGTATTCACCGTTCTACCTGAAAGCGTCGACAGCCTTGGCTAGATTTTGATACAGCTTTGGCTTGAAATCACACTTTGGTTGTAGTCACCTGCTTTGGCCTCCGTCTTTTTTTTTTTTTCTCTCTCTCTCTCTCGAAGATTAAGTCTCACATTCGACTTGTGTGCTTGTTAACCACCACTGAGGTGGAGCGATGTCGCATCCACCTAGCCCTGAGTCGGAGGATGGAGGAGACCAGTCGAAGATGCCATCAAGATTCAATATTAATGAAGCAGGAATTGTGATTATCTGGCAGTAATAGTAAACTGAGGTTGAGTAATGTTGTTGTTGAAAGGACACTAGAGAAAGCTTGAGGTAAAGTTTTATTCATTCCATTTTATTTAGTGGCTTCACAACGACCTACCTTGTGGAGGGTCAGTAGAAATACATTATCATAGCGTATTAGATAGCATTGTAACTCTTGTGCACAAGTACAGTTGAACCTCTACATAACAAATGTGACTAAAAAGATGTAAATGTTAAACATTTCTCGCTGATATCAGTGCGTAACAAGCATATGGTTATTAGAGATATTGGATAGACTGAAGCTAGTTGGATGTCGGATGCAACTTTGGGTCAACGAAGTACGGCTGTACGAGAGTTGCAATGCATATGACATCTGCAGTTAACTAGGCTTGACGTTTCCGAGAGCTGACACACGATAAACCAAGAAATGTACCCCTTGGTTTGTGACTGGCACTTGCTCCTTTATCCGTTTGCCCACAAGTTGTGGCAGCACCAGTTCACTTCCTTCCACGCATACTGCGGCGACAACGGTTTGTTTTGTGCAGGATTGCTGGACTCATGTTGATGCCAGGAAAGCTGTCCTACCTCAGCTCTGGAAGGTCTTGAAAAATGGTGGGTTTGGCAGCGCGGTGCACATATACCCAAACCTGCTTCCGTTCCTGAGCCTTGTCCCTGCTGAGGTCGTGGGTGTTGGCGTCCAGTTTTACAAGTTGTTCTTCGACTCCTTCCGGGAAGGGTAAGCGCGCCGGTTCTGATTGTTCCCTTCAAAAGCCACGTATTTGATTACACATGTTGAAATAATGTATCAACTTTGCAGGTGCTAGCAAAAGTAATAACGTGGTAAAAGTAAAAGTGAAAAGTAATAAATAGAGTGCTGGTACGCCTTAAGACATTTGTAGTTTGGTCTGCACCACAACGTATTAGGTCTGCCCTTTGAAATCAGTGCCAGTCGTTCGAGGAAGCAAACTAACAAACTGGTGTCACGATCACAGTCCTCCTTTTCGTTGCTGTGCGCCCACATTGGAGGTTATCACGCTGTCATCACAATCAGCTGTGTTAACTTTCACCTGTGCTTGTCAGTGTGCTTGTACGTGTGTGCTTGCAACATGATAGCTTTCTTTTACTACTTCCCCGGCTTTTCTTGGTTGGCGGGTGGCAATCTAAGCCAGTAGAGGGTAGGAAGAGTAAAAAGGAGGAGAAGAGTAAAGAGCAGAAAGTCAAGCGCATGCACAGAGGAGCAGGAGAGAGGGAGAGCGTGATTGGTTGGCATAAGTGATGAAACAGGATTTGATGCTGACGCTGCTTCTTTCTCAGTAGCGGCCTGTGACAGATGGCTTTCCTGGGATGTTATCTGTGTTGTGTGGTGTATTCCATTTCGTCTTTTTTTTTTGCATGATGCTGTACGTGTACAGACCGTGTGCAATAAACCATTACTTCTTGGTGGCGTAATGACATTGTTTTACCTATCGTCTTGCATGCCCCATTTGCGCCATACATCACATATTGACTCACAGCCTTTTTTGTTGACTGCCTACTTTACATTGATGTTCCTTGCTTGCAGCCTGCTGAACCCAAAAGTACAGGCATCCATGGCAGAGTGCAATGCTGTTGTCCAAGCTTTTATGGAATGTCTTCGTTACGTCCTGACGCGACATCTTGCGCAAGATGAGAATGCCAAGGCAGTTCGCAGCCACATTCTGGAAGAGCAGGTAGGGTAGACCCTAGCCTGATCAGAGTAAAAGAAAAGGGCTCCTTAGTGTGAAATCCACAGTACAGTGGTATTTTTATTCCAACGTATGTGGAACTACACTTAACAATGCTGCAAAGTGCTGATAAGTGCTACTGACACATTTCTTGGCACTTGGCGTGTAGCACAGGGTTTCGTAAAAATGAGTACTGTGGCTTCATTGTTTGTTGATTTCAATCCTTTAATTGGTACATGAGCCCAAAGTTAACCATTAAGTCTATTAGTAAAACTTCGTTCATTTTCATCCCTGTGTGATTTGTCATGCAAGCAAACTCTGCCCCTTCAAGTACAGAACTGCACTATCAGCCTGAGGTGTTTTCTAACAAGTGATGTTTCCACTAAAAGAGATCACTTGAATTGCAGATGTTGAAGTGCCCCCTAAAGGCATTTCATTAATTGTTTGGTGTTCACTTGCTGCCAAGTCAGGCTAACATTAGGGAAGTTTAGTTGCATATAGGTATGCAAGAATGTTTCCCTTTTATTTTAATTTTTTTAAGCTGGATTTATTTAATTTTTTCTTGAAATGCAGCTCCTAGAAGTCCTGCGAGTCTGCCTCATGGAAACCTCAAGCCGTCTCTCCGGAACGCGGCTCTACTATGAAGTTGCGAGCCTGCATGCCTTCCTGCTTCAGAAAATCCTCGCAGGTGACCCTGAGCCCGCCACGAAAATGTCGTACCAAGAGTGCCTTGAGCTCATCTGGCACAGGTTGCTGGAACTAGGCCTAGAAATAGCCTCGATGTCACCTCCAAACGGCGCACTGCTGCGCCGGCTCACAAAACTTCTTCGTGCCATCCACTCTCCACCAGCAAGTCCAAGAAGCCAGATGAAGGTCACGCTAGTTGCGCCCGAAGACGGAAACTCTGCTGTGCACCCGAAAAGAAGCTCCTTGATTCTTGACGCACGAACATCACCCTTGGAGGCCCTCCCAACTACCATGGCAAATACAACGAAAATATGTGCAGAAGTGTTGAAACGGGCAAGGACTAACCCTGGCAGCGCCGACAGCCTGGTGTACCTTGAAGCCGCTTCCGAAGTTTTGCATGTCTCAAGCTCTGGCATGTTTGTTGAGGCGGTGCTCACAGAAATGGGTGTCAAGTGCAGTGAAGGAAACAGTCCGGTGTTTGAGTTTTTCAGTTTATTTAGGACTATGGTAAGCGATGCTGCCTCGGCTAGCTGCCAGGATCGCTTGGTAGAGTACTACGGGCATGTTGCAAACTGCTTGCTGGTTGCTTCCATCAGCGCTACTGCGACGGAGGCAGCAGAGCTTTTCAATGCTACTGTGCTGGTGAGTATTGCATATTCGGGCAGTGCCAATAGAAATTGAATATGGTACCGGCATACTCATTTGGAAGGCAACCTGTCTGCGTTTGAAAAAAGGAAATCTACTGCACATACTTGTAAAAATGTTGCAGATACAAAACATGCTGAGATACAACTATGGCTATGGAACGATGTACCAGTGCTGTGTCAGTCGCAGGTAGATGACTGTCTGCACTTTCAGTCGTTAAAGGTGCGGCATAACATGCGCAAAATATGATGTCGTTCTAAGTAGAATGTGTGGCTGTAGCAGAGATCTACACAGAAAGCTCTTGTAAATGCGCTGCCTTGCATATTACTTTGTTTCTTTCATCCTTTTTTTTATTCGTGGTACCTCTCACAAGGTATGTGAGGTAAATAAAGGTAACACAAATACAAGCATGCAGCAGTGTGTGATGAAAGTACTGCAAAAAGTGTATTGTTCGGCGAGTTATTGTCCGTTAACCAACAGGTATATTTCTCTTGTACATCAGGCTTGAGTTTAGCCTCCCTGAGTGCCTTGTCCTTGCTTCTCCCTTGTCATTCTGGTTTTCACTTGTGCTGGACTCGTTTGCTAGGACAATGCGCATCTCCTGGCTATCCTGCTGGAGAGGTCCCTCGACTGCTGGAGGAGCCACGCAGGCATTCAGGAGTGGCTAAAGAGCAACGACTTGGCCGAGAAGCTGCTGCAGCTGTCGCAGAAGCTGATGCCAAGCTCCTCTGCAGAATCCGAGCTTATCTGGAGGTCACTGCGAGCAAGCCTGGAGATGGGCAACCTTTCTGGTATTTGTGGCATACGTTAGATTTCAGCGATCTGGCTAGAGTGTAGCATCAAATGCGTCGCAAAAATGCAAAACGATGTCGACCAAGGCGAAAATAGTGAGCCAAGTGGGTGCGTGCTGGCGTCTTGTAGGTTCAAACCACCATTAGTCACGAGGCATGTTAAATGCAATGCACGTGGGCATGTGCTTTCATGCACCCGCACGCGTACGTGTAGTTTGGCCTTAAAGCGTCAATATTATTGCGAGCAGAGCTTTAGTAATAAAAAATATCCGGTAAATGCAGGACACGATTTGAGATCCCCTCGTGACATTCAAGTATTAGCCCGACGACGAAGGCGCTCCTCATTATAATTCTTTCGCTAATGCTTCACTGCTCGCAATAACAGTATGATTGTGTTGCGTTATAAGACTAAAGAATATGCTACTTGTCCAGTTCTATTCGAATTTTAGAAAGACTCATTGACGTTAGCTTTGACAACGAGAGCAGTTGAAAGGTTTCGTTTTGGCTCGACTCTGGGCCGCCTGCACTTTTGTGTTTCAGTAGTTTCGTGATCATGTAATGCAGCGCTGGTTTAGCTGGATCACAAAACACACACAGACTTGCAAGTAGCAGAGAATGCCACATTCATGTGATATCACGGGATTCCCGAACGTTCCACACCACTTGACCAAGAACAGCTGCAGTAGTGAATCCAGTGCTCCATCTCGGCTCGGTTTCTCCATGGCCACGCATTCGTGTTTTGCACAAAACGCTGAAGTGCCACCTGTTGGGCGCCGTTTTACTCACCGACGGCCATGAACGGCAGGGATGGCGTATGCAATGTCATCGCTCCCTGCTCAGGAGCTGGTGATTTGAATTGTGCTAAAGTTATGCAGACCCTTCCAATGCAATTTTCTTTTAAACCAAGTCTTTTTTTTGGCATGAAACAAATACTGTGAGGCTTCTGGAATGGTATTTTAACACTCCACGTTGACTTAGTATTTGCCTTTAGTGTCAATTTAAGTATCTAATATCTCATTTAAAAATAGCAAGAACGTCCTATATATTTGATAAAACAAATCACCCTTAGTTCATAGTGAAGATTTACTGATTATTCTACGCTGATTATTCTGCACCACCCAGCAAAGTGCACTTGTTTTTAGAGAGGAGCTCTTAGGCACTGTTCTTGCGGCGAGTGTCAGTATTGTCCCTCGGTATAGCCGAGCAAACAGGCATAGCGAAAGATGAAAGCAAATGCGGAGCGCAGCAAGACAAGAAAAGCATAGTGGCGCGCAAAACTTTTGATGACCACTATGAGATGGCACCAGGGTAGGACGCCGTTGTCTGTTCACCAATGGCGTGCTGCGGGAACGTCGACTGATACCATATATGGAAACAAAGCACTGCATGAGCGGAGATCTGTCTGCAGTGGCTGCTGTGAATTGCACCCTCACGTCACCAACGCGCTGCCTCTTGCAATCTCCCAATTAGCGAGGCAGTCGCACCGCACTTGGCTCCATTTGCAATGTGCCTTACGAGACACAGAGTTTGTAAATAAATGCCTAGAGGGAAATCTGGCGCTAGTGTCTACGGGGGTTCTCATGAGCGCTGCCTCAACCTACATGGGAATGATGGGAAGTACAGGCTTCGGATTGACTTTGATCTTTAGACTAGTGGCGTTTGCTTGCGGTGCAGTAAACAAAGCTATACTCAAATATTGTCGCGTGAAATCTAATTTTATATCTGTAGTATATTATATAATGTACAAGACGCTACATAAACTTTGTATGACTTTGAGATGGAAGCATGGTTTACTATGGTTTGTCACCAGGACACACCAGGGTATGCATACTTGTGCGATTCTGTTCCCGATTTAACCCCCCAAAATAATTATTTATTTATTTTTGCAAC
Organism: Dermacentor albipictus; assembly: GCF_038994185.2. Classification (NCBI taxonomy): domain Eukaryota; kingdom Metazoa; phylum Arthropoda; class Arachnida; order Ixodida; family Ixodidae; genus Dermacentor; species Dermacentor albipictus. Next base: position 113,858,904 of record NC_091825.1, on the reverse strand, counting down.
AGCAATAACAACTGTGCATGTACTTATATAAAAATGCTCATCAAGTATTTATGGAAATAAAAATGTATTGTGAGAAAGTGTTGCGCCCTTGAGTGGAATGCTACAAGTGTTGTCTGCTACGACACCTGCTCGCTGCAAACACGGGTCTTTTCTCGCACACGACAGGCACTTGCTAACTCTATCTCGCTCTTTCGAAAGGTTGCGTCGGCTGTCACGATTGCTGAACGCCTTCACATACTTTTAAGCACATCTGCTGCAGTGCTAGCTAGGACGCTAGTGGCCTCCTATGAGTATGCTTCATCATATTTTATATTGACGTACCGCTTGCGGAGCGTTATGGCGTGGCTTTGCACTTACCCATTTTGCGACACTAGACTACAGCCAAGAAGCAGCAACCTTTCCTACCACAAGTAAGTTTGTGTTCTCAAAGACCTAAAACACGCATTTCAATGAGCCCATAAACGAGCAATGCATAATGAAGTCCTCAACAAAATTTCATTGTCAAGCCACTAGAAGTACAACTGTATATGTCTTGTATCAGTAGTGCCTTCTTTTTCCTATTCTGAAGCTTCATAAAGCACGTAACGGTACAGTGCCAACCTAACACACTTAACAAAGGTCCAAACGATCAAAACATGTTCTTTCAACGTTTACGATGCCGTGGCTTTGTCGTCAGGGCTTCGACGCCACACCGTGACACAAACATCGTCCCAGTCGCTGGCCCAGCGCGCTATCGCCACTTCGAGCAACATAACAAAGGCAGAGAACTTTGCGTTGCACTGTCCCACTGCAGGTTATAGCAATTGCGCTTGGAGCGAAACCAAAACTGCCAAAAAAAATACTTGTAGACTAATTCGCTAGGCAACAGAATGCCAATGCGAAGCCTGTACTTCCCATCATTCCCATGAGGGTTGAGCGATCGCAGCGCCAGATTTGCCTCTAGGTATACTAATATGAAACTCTATGTTACGAGACAAGTTGTCTGTGCCGGCCAATATATTGCGAAATGAAAACGTGTATGCAGCTGTGCTCAAATTTTGCATTAGGGAGTGTCGTAATAGTCGTTGAATTTTTTACCAATCGTCTACACTTGTTTTATCGCTTCCGTGGTCTTTCAGGGGTGTTTGACTTGCGGATGCATAGGCTTCATCTTACATGGTGGCTGCACCCACTGCCAGCCCCGATTTTATGGTGGGAACTTAGGCCTGAGGGCAAATTATGGTGATAATAGATTAACGTTCACAAAAATGTAATTTCGACCCACCCCTTTACCTTACGAGTCTTTACTGTATGCTCTAGTGCGTGATATGTTGTAGCATTTTGTTGCAATGTATTTACTGTGTGAATATTAGCTATGCATGAAACAAACAATGTCTCCACTGTCTTGTTACGTGGCATTTACGGTGTTATAACCACCTCAGCCACTGGAAGCTCTTGCATCAAAGCTGCTTTTATGCTGTCGCATCTGAGTGCTGTTATATTTTTTTTCCTTTCCAGATCCTCTGATCTCACTCTCCAACCTCAGTAGTATCCTTAGCACGCTCCGCAAGACGCTGCAGAATTTCACTCAGGCTGAAGGAAAGGAGCTGCTGAAGGCAGTGGACTTTGTTTGTGAAATCACGAACACACTTTTCTCAAGTTACGAGGTGATTCCACTTTTGGCGCTTTTACTTTCTGGAAGCTCCTTTTTATTTGCATGAACTGATTGAATGCACGAGTGGAACTTCAGTTGTTTTTTCGTAAGAAGCCTTATTATGTTTTTTTTTTTTCATGGCATATATGACACGTTTTTTTTTATATGACATTAGGTTACTTGCATAAAATGTTTGGTAATGGTTGTAATACAGGAGGTAAATTGTGTGAACTGCCATAAGCAGAGTGACGCGTCCATTCCTTGCGTTGCTCGGAAAGGGAGGAAACATGTAGCTTTGTAAAACCGTTACGGCCATAGCACAAGAACCACCACCAAGAATGTGGCCGGCACATCAGCATGTGGGAAGTTGGTCATGCCACTGGTTATTGCTACTGATGATTGAGTAATTTACTGTTTTTCTCTTTCTAGGGATGTTGCAATTTGCCTGAGTCAGAAGAATTTGTTTTTGCCCTGTTTCTTCTCGACTGTCAGAGTACGCTGTCTTCATCGCCCGGTATGTGCTTGTTGGCTCGTTCAATTTTAGCATTGCATGCTTTGTCGTTTGTAGGTTTCTAGCAGCACATGCATTCAATTCCTGTGCAGTGCTGACATTTGAGTCATGCTTGCACTTGAGATAGACACCTTCGAGATACCCATCTTTTAGCAAGTCGTTGTTTCACAGAGCGCAGCTACTACAGCCAGTTGGAGTTGTTGTGTCCCATAAGGATGGCTATGACTAAGTCGGGTCTTGATGTTTAATAACCCTTTTAATGTAAGCATATCTCACTGGTAATCCCATACGACTAAAAACAGTGTCCACCACAATTTTAACTTACCTTCTATTCACAATGTGTATACAGAACGTCAAATTATACCTAACTATTGTAGCCAGAGTTTGAAACGGTATACCCCAGGATACAAAAATATCCCAAAATCTTCATTCTTTTTGTTCAACAACACTTCATGAGCTTAGTTTTCATAGCACAACATTGCTTACTATTTTTGTCTGTATGCCACTGCCTCTTAGCACACCTCCTCTCTTCTGCATTTGAATATTGTTTTTGTTCCTTCAGAGCGTATATATATTTTTGTGCAATGTAATTTATGATGTTTATGTCATTGTGGACCTTGTGTTCGCTATCAGTTGTCCTGCTTCTGACTAATAATTTCTTATTGAACCCACTACTTTAGCCTCTGGCTAAATGTTAAAAAAGCATTAGTACTCATATGTTCTTTTAGAGCAAATAAAGAATCCAGTGCAATGCAACCTGCAGAGACACGGGAGAAAGTGCGCTGGTCATGGCAGCAAGGGATCTGCATGATTGTCAAAGCACGAGGTGGATTCCTGGCACCTGGCGGTCTTCTTCAGAAGATTGCATCGACATTGAATTCCATGTTGCTCAGCCGTCTTTCCTGTGATAAGCGGTGAGCCACATTCGAAACTTGATGCTGACTAACTTGTCCACTGTTATAAAAAATGCCTCACTAGTATTGAACTATGACTGATGACAGCTTAACTCTGCATCAAGGTAGTCAAACTAACCTTCTATTAACAGACCTCTCAGGCAGGGGCGTAGCCAGGGGGGGGGCTTATGGGGCTTCAGCCCCCCCCGAAATTTTTTCGTGCTCTCATGCGCCGCCGACGAAAACACCTCCCGGCGCCGGAAATCATGCTCGATTTTGTCTAGAATGTCCTTAATTCACGCTCGAAAAAACATTTTAGCGCAAACATTGAGAAATCGGGCTAGATTTCGCGGAAACGCCCATGCATCGGGACTCGCATATCGTAACGCAAGGAGCCCCACCTAGCACAAAATTTCAAGGGCGTTATGATGGCGAGCGAGCTCGTCTCGGCATCTCGCGGAGGCCGCATTATCTACGGAGCGCTTGGATTTCAATTCTGAAATTTTGCGGGTATAAAGTTCGCATAACATTTTGATGCGAAAGGTGCATTGACATTTCCAAAGTCGTGCTTTAGATTTTCAATTCCGGAACTTTGTGGGTTTAATGCTGTTGTAAACATTTGACGCCAAAGACTCCAGGCGCATTCCTGCCGTTGCCCTCATGTTCCGTATAAATAAAGGCCAAGGGCGATAACATCGCGACCGCATGCTCTATGTGCGAGTGAAAGCGTGGGGGGAAAGGGGAGGGGTTGAGCCGACGATGGTGGCTCAGTCTTGTGTGCGCAAGGGAGAAAAGCGGCGAGGAAGCGCGCCGCCTTCCGTCGCACGCGATACATTTTGGGAGTGGAGGGAGGGGGGGGGGGGTGTGCTGTGATCTGTGTACCTGTGGTTGCGCAACCTGTTTATTTGCCTTGTTTGATGCATTATATATAGTGGCTTTTTCTTAGGTACGTAGATTTATTGGAAACTTATACGTATATTTAAACATCTTGTTGCGAGGTTTTGTGGATATGCGAAGTGAACTTTGTTTCCAGTGACAATTTTTTGCCCTGTATCAAGCTGTATCTTCACATTTGTATATTCCATTGTATCTTCGCATTTCTAATGTACGAAGGCGAGTCAAATGAAAGTGAGACAACCCGTGCCGCGCAATAATGGTTCGGTTCATTATTTTCGAGGCATGCGCGTAGCACATACGCATCTCATTTACAAGTGACATGCAGAGGTGAGGGTAATGTTCTTTAATGCTCTCATACACTGGGTTGAACATGATTGCGTGACATAATGGACCCTCCAAAAGTTGAACAGCTCTGTGTCGTGAGGTTTTTGACAAATGAAGATCTTTCCCAAAAAGAAATTATTCGCCGTATGGCTGCCGTATGCGTGGAAGATTGCGTTTCATTGGCCACTTTGAAGCGTTGTAGCAAACTGTTCAAAGAAGGACATGAAAGTCACAAATACGATCCATGCCCGGGCCAAAGCCACCGTGCAATCACCCTCAACACAATTGAAAAGGCCGTGGTCGCTCAGTGGCTATGGTGTTGGGCTGCTGAGCACGGGGTCGCGGGATCGAATCCCGCTCACAGCGGCTGCATTTTGATGGAGGCGAAAACACCCGTGTACTTATATTTAAGTCCACGTCAAAGAACCCCAGATGAGCTTGACGACTCTTTGTCTGCAGTTGTGACCGGGAATGACTCATGGTGCCGCTACTACTAGCCTGAAACACTACGGCAAAGCTTACAGCAGAAACATTTGAATTCACGACTCCCAAGGAAAACAGAGGCCGTCATTTCTGCCGGAAAAGTGTTGACTTCATTTTAGATCGTTAAGGGCCATTATTGATCGAATTTTCTAAAGCTGGAGAGACTCTAAATAATTTCAGATATTGTGAAAGGTCGGATCGGCTGCGTGTCGCAATCAAGAACAAACGACGTGGAAAATTGAGCATTGGGAACATCTTCCTTCACGACGTTGCCCGTTCCCACGTCGCTGATGTGGTTAATACAAAACTGGCAAAGTTAAAGTGGGAAATGCTGTAGCATCCCTCGTGCAGCCCAGACCTGTTGCCTTGCGTCTTCCACATTTGGTAAAATTTGAAAAAAACTGCTCAAGGGAACCAGATTCATGTCGGAAGATGACGTGTAATTATTTACAGATTTTTGAGGCAGCAACCCAAGAAGTCTTATGAGACGGGAATTACGCGACTCGTTAGTAGGACAAGTGTCTAAATACTCATGGTGACTACTTTTAAATAAAGTACCCCATTTGTCATATATTCGCATTGGCTCACTTTCATTTGACTCCCCCTCGTATATTTTGCAGAACTCCTGCTTTTTATATGTGTTCTCTGTTGCGGCTGTAATTTCGGAGCAATAACTCGCAATACACAACCGGTGACAGCTGCTCCTGCGCAATGCATTCTAACAAAGGAAAGCGTCATTTAGATTTTCCTCTGGTCGTTCATATGTACGAAAATGTAAACATGGTTGTTGAATGACAGATATATATATATATATATATATATATATATATATATATATATATATATATATATATATATATATTGTTCCCTTGACTAATTCTATCAGGAGGAGGCCGAGCTGCAAAGTGAGCCCCCCACGAACGAAATTTCTGGCTACGCCACTGCTCTCAGGTAATAGTTCTCCAGAAAGCTGCAAGGTGAAGAGAAGTGATTAACAAAGGAAAAAGTATACATCCACCCAATCGTAGCAGTTTCTACAAAGGAAACCAACATGGGTTCCTCGAAAGAAAAGCCCCGCAGTTGAAAAATTCGTCCTGGTCCGGCACGCGAACCCAGGACCACTGCCTTTCCAGGGCAGCCACTCTGCCATCTGAGCTAACTAGGCGGCTCGCAGATAGCAGGGCGAAGTTGAACTTATCAACAACTCGAAGAAAAGGCAAGAGTTTTGACATAATAGCTCTGCGAAAACCGGCAAGGTGGAGAGAAGCAATTAATAAAGGGAAAATGAGACATCTACCCAATTGTAGCAATGGCTACAAGGGAAACCCATACAGGTTTCTCAATTTTTACTCAAGGAAGCCATATGGGTTTCATATAGTTAAGACAAGCATTGATTAAACATGTCACACAATTAAATAAAAGACTCGCAGAACAAATAATGTACAGGCTTCATTGTTGAATTAGCAGTTTCTTCCATGACCTGTCCTCTATCCCAACATGCTGCTGGAAAGAGCTGCCACCACTGGTGTAGCAGAGTTCATTCACTCATTCAGTCAGTCAGTCATTCATCCAATACTTATGGCTAGCATTTGGCAGACATGACTGTATTAAGCACACAAATAAAAAGCACATAAGCAAAATTTTTGTCGACAGCAGTGACCCTGTATACAAAGCAAACAGTTTATGAACTGCACTTAAAACACTCGCTTTTTAAATACTATTACCTAAAGAGCTCAACGAAAAGAAATGAGAATGAAATACATCTAGATAAGCCTGATATGTAGATCCATACAGAAAAGGTACATTCTTCAAAAACTAAGCTGCAAAAGCATCAAAGAAGCACCTAGGTACGTCAGAATGTTACCCTGTAATTAGAAAAGAACTCAGTATATCAGCAATAATTTAAAATTCATCACAGTGAAATGAACTTGATAGAAATCAGATTCTTATACAAGCACAACAAAAAAGAAAAACCTTCAAATATGTCGAACGTCTGAAAGTTTCAGTGTTGCTTTGCAATAGGCTATCCACCAAACACCAGCGTTCATGTGAAGCGGAGACAGCATTACCGTTTCTCTTGTTTTGCTAGATCGTTTGTACACAGCATGCCTATGCATTTTTCTCCATTATTGAGCTGATACCTCTGTTGTAGCACGGCCATCCTGTACTTGTTTACTTGTAGCCTTTATTTGACTAAGCTTTACTGTGCAGTGTTTTTTTTTAGTGTGTCCTCTTGTGTCACCTCCCTTTTCTTTCTCTTCCTCTAAACAGGCAAGGACTTGTCCGATGCTGCTGCCGGTTCCTGGAAAGTATTTTTGCAGCCATCCCCAAGGAGGAGCAGGACCCGGTGGCTCTTCTTCTTGACCCGACTGTGTCGCTGGTCCTGGAATCCATTCTTCCCACATTGCAACAGTGGGAGAAGCTCGTCAATGACACTTGCCTTTCGGTGAGCGTGCCATCCTTTGCTGCATTGTTGATTCTGCGAGTGCGTGTGTGTGTGCACTTGTTTGTGTGTGTGGGTGTTTCTGTTTTGCTGTTGAAATCAAAATGAGTAAGTAATCCTTAGTACGTACTCCCTACAGTTGTGACAGCTGCTCCGTCACACTCGGGGCCAAAAAAGCAAGACGTATGTAGGAGAAAAAGAAGAAAATAGAAAGAGGGAAACCAAACTGTGCAGATATATAAAAATCTCACTAACCCGCACGTGAAAGCCAGCGAAGCTCTGCAAGCAAGGTCCGGTGCCCTACAGAATTTGTATGAGTGTGGTTTGCTGCTGCCCGAATTCTACCCAAGACTTCTCATGCTCTTCACTATGTGCAGTGTAATTTCTTCGTTCTACCCGAGTCTTTTCAAGCACGTCACTATGTCCGAGCTTAGAACTTCTGTGGTCTCTGCTTGTATCCAACACATGTTTCCATATCTTGCGCCAGCTCTACTGACACCGGTGTTTGGCTGCACATTCTGATGACCTAGTCATGTTACCACGTTAGGGTTAGGACGCTGCCTGCTTTGCTGGCCGTTCTCTGGCTGACATTCGGTACCAACAGTGCTACGACACATTGTCATTGCCGAAGGCTGCCGTTTCCGGCAGTGCATGAAAACCATTGTAGAACTCCCGTTAACAGCCTCGCTGACAGGCATACAGAGCTCGCGAGCTGAGTAGCATAAATTTGGAGTTCAGAACACGGAGCACTCTCTCGTTATCAGAAATGCGTAAATCCCAGAGACCATAAAAAGTGTGCTTGCAGGTGACCTCACTATTCAGTTTTGTTGGAGATACTGCTGCTAAGTAGACTCGCACTTGTGTTTCTGTCATGCAGGAGCTTTTGGCAGCGCACCTAGAACATCCCGAGGACCACCCGCTCTACACGACGCAGGACTACCTCTCCAAGCAGTCCAGCAGTCAGTACCTAGACCAAGCGCACCTGGCAGACGTTGCTGGCTTTACAGAGGCAGTCTTTGATCACATGCTGGTCTCTGAGGGCGAGTCTGAGCCGAAACCACTGAAAAGCAGCAGCTTGCTCCTTAGATGTGCCCCATTCCTGATCTTGGCGCGCTGTTTCCCTCACCGAGTAAGTGCACTTTTTTTTTTTTCATTGGCTTCCCCTTCATTTTTATACATATGCTGTACAAGTCATGTTGTTATTTCTTTGGGAGTTGAAACTGAGCACTGTTATTAATTAATCTTAATGCAAAGTAATGAATGGATGTCTCATATTTTAATGCATTAGCATTATGAGCATCAAAGTGGAAAAAAGTGTATATGTGTGCAGTGTGCGAAGCTCATCACGTGGTAGAGGTAGAGAGTACATCGGAGAGCCTGCAAGAGCTTGCCAATGGGAGAGCTTAGAAGAGTGTGGGCGGTCTAGAAGCCAATCAGAGCTGCACAGGGGAGAGAGTGCCGGAAAGCTGCAAATTGGCGCTTTAGAGAGCGAAGGTAAAGGGGGCCGGCGCTAATGCGCTGTCACCTCAGTCTTTCGGCCACTGTCAGTTGCACTTTGCTCCTCGAAGAAGCTGGATGGGTATCAAGTGAGCCAACATGTCAAAATGAGCTGCAAAGCTAACGAGGCGCAATGTAACGCTAACGCATTTCTCTCGCATTTACCGCTAAATCGCCACTGAATTTTTTATTCATAGATGTTTTGTGTTTACATCCTAATTCTGTTCTATCAGTTCAACAGTTATTTCGTATCTGCTAGCCTTGATTGCACTTGAAAAACGGGGCTTACCAGGGCAGCAAGACAGGCAGTCGTATGAAAGAAGGTGATTTGTTGAAACATGGTTGCAATCGCTTATGCACAAACTGCAGAGCACGACATCACGAAAATGTAGCAGGACTGTCATCGCACTCAGTGCATGAAAAAAGAAAAGTGTTTTACCGGTGAAAATTTTCTCAGAAAGCAAAATAAAGGGTGTGGCTAAGTTTGCAAACATTATTTAGTAGAGATTATTGCTCAAGGTGGCGAATAATTAAGAGAAAAAGTGCCAGTGTTGTCCGATTTCTTTGCCTCAGTTCTGTCTGCCCTTTGGGTAATAAGCACACAGCTTGTCTGTAGTGATAATAACCAACACACAGGAACACGCATCACACAATCAACACACGTCTGTACAACTCCTTGCATGTGATGTATTGTTAACCTGTTCAACCATATCACTAACATAAATTGTATTAGAGCTTTATGGTGCCTGTTTCACCTGTTGCACATTGCTAGTTCATTCGGTGCACAATCTACTCTCTGTCAGCAGGGCCACCACGTGCCCAAGAATGCAAGTGTAAATGACCTAAAACAGTTTCTCCGATGTACTTTATTTGAATGCACTCTCCCATGTCAAGAGAATCGCAAGTGTCTGAGACAGAACAGGGGTGTCTGATATTACAAACATATGGGCTGGTATAATGTAGCGATTCCATTTATTTATTATTTATTTATTTAGAAAATACTGCAGGCCTTGTAGTGGCCCTTGCAGGAGGGGCAGAAATACAGAAAAAGACAACAACAAGGAAATGCAAGAATACATGAGTAGCAAAACAGTAAGAGCAACAATTAATTACATTGGAATGATTGCAGGGAAAAAAAGAATTAAACAATATCAGAAGCACTGCAACAAAACAAGATAAAAAGGAGCAAACAACACTTTTCAACTGTCGCATGTTCAGCTATCAACGGATTCAATGCTCTATTTGCTCTATTTTAATTCCTTTCTAATCATCCACCAATCATGACCAGTCAATCCAAGGGAGAACTTGCGATCCCAGGGCCACTTAAACCATTGATGAAGCATGAAAAAGAATAGCATTGCAATAGAACTGTTACATTAGCTGGGCCACAGTTTCTTATCACTTATCAGCTGGGTACATGATCTCTTTTTCAGGCTCGTACAGTTTCTCTTGAAGATAAAGAGGACACTGAGAACCATTCGGCCTTGAATGCAGCTATGGAGACATTTTCAAATGATGTCTTTGACTCCATTGTCAACAAGTATGTAACTCTGTATGTACCAAGCAATTGTACAGCTTACATGCTCCTTAAAGGGGCACTAAAGCGAAACAACAAATCAGTTTAGATTAATAAAGCATTGTTTGAGAACACTGCAGGCAGTCATTTCAAGATAACAGTTTGATTGTTAGACGAGAAAATTAAAGTCGAAGTATCGGTATTTGAACTTCGTGCCTAAACCTCGACGCCGGTACGTCAGTGTGACATCAGGGATTCCAAAGTATGTTTTCGCATTTGGGCCATGTTAGCTGAGTAAAGGTCCCCGAAACTTGCCATGTTGAATATTTGGTTCCTTTAGAACACAATGTAGTCAATCTGTACCGCGATATAATTAAGTAGGCCCTAGAAGATGTCATCAAAATCCATGACGTCACAGTGACCAGGTGTGGGAACTTCAAGGGGGCGTCGTCACCCGTCTTTCGTTCTTGCGCTTTTTTTGGCTTACCAAGCTTCTTATCGTGGTAAGAGTGGTGTTTTTGGCTTAGTAGAGAGGCAGTTTACTGATCCAGAAGTAATAATTTTTCTCTTTAGTGCCCCTTTAAAGCAAAGAGTCATATTATGAATACGCAGCTGTCACAGTCACTTGAGCTTCAGTTCAAGCTCCCCTCAGTTGTGCTGGCATTTAAATTTTTCACTGACCTTGTTTTTTGTTCACAGAGCCGCCTTGAGCGAAAAATTGTGGTTAGAGGCACTTGTCTACTTCCTGAGGAAGCTGAGAGAAGATGGAATTGCAAGAAGAATCTGTGACTCACACTACATTGTTGCCAAAGACAATTTGTGAGTTTGCTTGTACTTTGCTCTTAATTCTCATGCAGTACTTGCAAACAAATATTGAAACATATCTGGCTGATTTCTTATCACACACTTTAATGACAGAGCATAAGAAATATTGGATGCATTTGTACTGCATGCACTATTCTTGTCTCACTTGTAAGATTCCTCATCAGGTCCAATAAAAAATTTAGAATATATGCTTTGAAGCCGTAAAGTGTCATCTAAGGAGCATCTTTCTGCAAGACTTTGTATATAGTGGGCAGTAGTAGTGGCGATGGAGGCAAATAAAATGCTACGGGTCAATGGTTCAAGAAGGTCATCTACCATTCCCACAGTAGAGGCTATCTTCCATTATCTTGACAGGGGGGCTCCAGCGATATTTCTCTCCAGCCTTCTCCCGTATCAGCATCAAAGACATCACAAATGTTGGTTGTGAGATGGGGCTTGTGTTGATGTCACAAGCCCCATCTCTCTTTTTCTCTGTCTCCCTTTTTTGCTGCATGACGCATTTCTGGTGGCAATATTTTTATGCTCTGTGTTTCATGGTAATGTTTTGCCAGGTTTTACCATTTTAAACAGACAAGTCCAGAGCTCACTTCATGTACTGAGGATTCTGTCTGCAAAGTATTAAATTCATGAGTGCCACAAAAATGGCTGAAATTTCATACCATAAACTGCATGTCCTTACTCATTGTCTCTTGAGGAAGCGCCACTCCCAGCAAGAGAGTCAAGGTAACGTGCGCAAACGCCATGAAGTAAAACGCAGTCCTAGCAACGTCACTCATCATGACACATTACTTCAGTAAATCGTCCAATGTGGAATACGCAATGCCGTCACCGGAAATGCACCCCACAGCAAGAAAGCATGAGAAAAAAAAGGAAAAGGAGGCGGAGCTTGTCGTGTGAACGCGACTCGGTGCCTCGGCACCGGTATGGGAGACGGCAGGAAAGGAATATGCTTGGAAACACTACTCGAAGCAGAGGGAGAGAGTGTCTCTGTTGACAGTCGTGCTCACCTTCTTGCGGTATGGCAACAAGGCATTCAATTTCTTCAGCGTATAATAATTAACCAATTTGAAAAAATTATTTTGATAAAACAAATGATAGGCAGCGTCTTAGCCTTGTAGTTTTTAACTAAAACTTGCATTGGGGGGCCTGGTGAGGAGCCCTTTAAGAGGTTGTGCTGTATAACATCGGCAGTGTCAGGTGCGATATGTAATACTGAAGAACACAAAGATTGTGCTTACTGCTACTTTAAGTATAAGCACTTAATAACTCTGTGATAGGGCCCTACACCATTATTTGCTTAGAGCTCATCCTGATATGCAAATAGTCAAATCCGGTGTCTTGATAGTTTCTTAAATGTATTTTTTCTTGAAATTTTCATGATGGTTAGAGGGAGAACTTAAACTTTGTCATCATCATTGCGCCACACCACTAATGTCAGTATGTTCATTATGAGGCTCAGCGCTGTACGCTTCTTTTCTGCAATTTGCGCCAACATTGGGACCAAACAACTGGTGTCTCTTTGCAGCTACAGCCACGAAAAGAAAGCAGAACTCTTGGTTGTGCAGTCGCTGCTGCCTTTCATGTCTCAAAGCAACATTGAAGAGGTTTTTCTTACTTCTGTTGGGTGCATCAGGTCTTGGGAACCAGAGCTGGGCTGGGCTGGTAAGTTGCATTGTTTTTGTTTTCTGTGGGTTGCATCCACTAACAGCTGTCTCAAATTATTGTGCCGGTACACTGTTTGCAGTAAGTTTGGTTCAGTTTGCTCTATCATTTACGAACTAAATAGTCACGTTTCCTTTAAGATCTTCCTTGGAGTTGGCTATTGTGCTGACGAGCATGAGGTGGTGGGTTGGATCCCAGTGGAGGTGGAATACAATAACGCTCTTGTACCATGCATTGGGTGCATGTTAAAGAAACCTAGATGGCCAAAATTAATCTACAGAGCTTACTGTGATAACTTACTGTAACCACAGTATATCTTATAATCAGATTGTAAAACCCTAGAATTTAATTTTTTTAGATTATTGATAATGTTAGTAGTAGTAGTAGTAGTAGTAGTAGTAGTAGTAGTAGTAGTAGTATAGTGTTGTTGCTCTTGTGTTGACTTCAGATCTCGCACTGAAGCAGATACCACATAAGTAGTGGTTAGACCCCGCATGTACTGTCTTCCCAGCCTCTCCTCGTGTTCACATTGACTCTATTTTTCTTTCCTTTTTTTGTTCCTCAGTGGCTGTTGACCTTCTGGGTCTTGCGTGTAAGGCACTGGAAGGCCTCGACGCAGGAAACACTGAATCAGTTCATGAGGCAGTGGTGTCTGTACTGTACTGGTTGCAAGGAACAAGGGGTACTCAGCCAAAGCTGTACTTGAGAGACGAAGAGTGAGTATGCAGATGATGTTGCACATCAGTTCCTACTCAAATCACTGAATTCAGCATCCTCCTCACATGGCTAAATTTCAGCCAAGCATGTTAGCTATGGGCACTTTCTTGCCAATTGAGACAGGTGGCTGTTGTCTCCTATTACAGCTCAATTAGTTTGAGATAACAAAGTGACATGGGGGACCAGGACACGGAGGAAAGGAGTTGCATTTGGGCAACGGGAACATATCAGTTACCAGATAGCTCACCTTTCCGTATTTTCTTATTAGTTCACTTGCTGCCGTGCACTGAGAAAAACAAGCCACAGACAAGCAAAGGCTGTCATGGTGATGACATTCTGAGATGTGTTACCTGTTAAATGTTGTTAAATGTAGCATAGTTTCTTGCACCGTCGTGTTGGTTCAGTGGCCATGGTGTTCTGGGGTGCAATCGGAGATCGTTGTTCGAAATGCGCATTCAGTTTGCGTTCAGTTTTTCCTCATTTGACTGGCCTAGGCTGCGCCGACGTTGTCAGCCTAGGCCAATCACGTGAGGCAAAAGTGAACGGAAACTGAACATGCATTTTGAACAACGATCTCTGTTCGCGCCCCTGCTGCTGACCATGAGGTTGCCGGTTTGGCCACCAGCCGCAGGGGCCACATTTTGATGAGGGAGGAATGCAAAAACGCTTGTGCACGTAGATTTAAGGTTTGTTCGATTCAGAAAAAGGTGCATGGCACCACAAACGAAAAGGTGCAGGGGGTGCCAGTTATGGTGTGCCGGGCTGCACCCACTCGCTGCAGTGTTCAAGGGTGCACTGCACCGCGGCGACACCTTGCCTTGCACCTTGTTCAATTGTGCACAGGGGTGCAGGGTGCATCACTGCACCTCGGGGAATCGAAGGCCTAGGTGCAACGCACTGTGAATAAGGTGCAGAAGGTGCAGAGGAACTTGGCTGAATCGAATAGACCTAGTGGTCTATTCGATTCTATTCGATTTACTAGGTCTATCGAATAGACCTAGTAAAGAATCTCTAGTGAGATTCTCAAGTGGCATTCCCAAGTACGTAAAGAATCCCAAGTGGGAGACACACCGTGTGTGTGTATGTGTGTGCGTGTGTGTGTGTGTGTGTGTGTGTGTGTGTGTGTGTGTGTGTGTGTGTGTGTGTGTGTGTGTGTGTGTGTGTGTGTGTGTGGAGGAGGAGGAGGAGGGGGAGGAGGGGTGGAGCCTCATACCCCAGTGTTTCCTTGTGACTTTAAACCTTAGATATCATTCATTCACTTAACCTTGCTTTATCTTCATTCATAACTTAACTCCATGCAGTTTTCTAGAGACCACTGACATCATGCATGCATTCGTTCTGCTTTGTTGAAGTCAGCATGAATCTGAAGTCAGCATCAAGTATTTCATCATTATCAATGTGTCCTGTCCTGTGCTCTTCTTTCAGTGCCGGACTTTCAGAAAATGAGTTTGAGTGGAGTCGTATGGCCTGCCACTTCTACCTGGTGGTCCTGAGGCAGTGCCCCCAAGCGCTGACGCCATGCAATTGGGACTTTGTGTTGCTGAGCGTTGCCACATGGAATCAGGCAAGTTGTGCAGTTTGCTATGCAGTTGTACCCAGATATGTCAAACTCAAAGGGGATCGCAAAATAGTTTTATATGTCGATAATTCTAAATGTAAAATATGCCTATCTGAAGCTCATATGAGACCTCTGTACATCCCGGACAGTTTCCCCAAGTTGTGAAAACCGGGGACTTAACGATTTGCTTCTCCAAGGACATTTGAAATGAACGAAAGTCTACTAATTTTTTGCTCATGAATGTTGCAAGGCACTCACGCTGCAGCATGGTCTTTATATACCGTATTTTCGGGCATCTTATAGAACAGTGCGACTTATATGCATTTGGTTTTGGTTCTTTGGAAAAATCTGCCATGAAAATCAGATTGGATGCTATGGCTATGCGAAGTGCGCTGGGTTGACCTCCTCTGGCAGTTGCTATGTGTTGTGTGTGCGCTATGGAGGTTCCGTGTTCATCTCATGGTCGAATAACTTGAAGGCTTGCCAGTTCTTCAGTTTCCATCTTTCATTTCCTTTCTTCCTTCCCCGCTTAGAACAACAGAATTGTTATTGCTAGTGATGGAACACAATCTAAGATTCATGTATCCAGAATGTTGTTGCAACACTTGCACAGGGTGTTAGGAATATTTGGGAACCGAGTGGTCTTCAAAAATCAGAGACTGCATATTTTCACTAAGCAGTGCAGTAGGATTTAGGAGAGGGTAACAGTGGTGTTAAAGAGGTAGCATTAGCTTGCCTACGGTGCAACACCTGTTGAGGGAATTTTGCAGGAGCAAATGCTCCACATGCTTGGCAAATGAGTAAATGCCACTGCCCTTCACACACATGTACACACATGCGTGCGTGCACACACACACACACAGGCTTTTGACAGCACTGTCTCTAACCCGCAATTTATGCTTCAGTCTTGCAGCACTTCTGCCACACATTTGCCTATTTCCCCGCTGCTGTCAACTGAACTAGGTCTTAGCGATTAACTTTGATCTCATTTGCTACTACATCAGATTGAAATAAAGTCGCCCCAACATTGTGCACAGTTGTACAAATCTTGTTAATGTACCCAATTGTTTGCATTTTCTTTTATTGTTGTGGAAGGCTTGTTCAAATTCCCCCAGATTGTTTGCAAATTCCTCCAACCTCTTGTTGACCCTGCTCCTGCTCCTCTTGTTAACCTCCTCTCTCCTCCTGCAACCTCTTGTAAATCTTGTTAGTCAGCACTTTCTCTCCTCTGGATCTTTAATGTATGCTGTCTTGCGGAAACGCTGTGTGTATTTGGAGCCATCTGTCAACCTTTCAGTCCGTGCAAAACCTGTGAAAGCAATATGTATAGCATGAGCCAAACCATAAGCACTTTGTTATTTGCTGACATTTGTCCATTAGTATTTGCATTTCAGACAACGAAAAGGTTGGATTGCCATGGTTTGTTTGTCACAGGGCTTCAGTGTGGAGGTGCAGCTGATGTGTACATGTGAACAGGAGTGCACAGATCGTAGATCAGAACTGCTGTCGAAGTGAAATTCAGTGACAGCCATTTGTTTTCTATTTTCATGACAGAAGTTCAACTGGAGGAGAGCGGTAGAGCTTTTCTCGACGAGGGAAGTCATCTTCACCTGCGAGCTCCTGAGTTCTTTGCTGCAAGTCGCTTATGTGACCGACAAGGTCCAGCCGGTTCGTGAGCACTGCAAGCTTCCCGACGGTTTCGACGTTGAGTGGGAGGAATTCTACACTCACGCCATTTTC
This sequence comes from Dermacentor albipictus, assembly GCF_038994185.2. Lineage (NCBI taxonomy): Eukaryota > Metazoa > Arthropoda > Arachnida > Ixodida > Ixodidae > Dermacentor > Dermacentor albipictus. The sequence goes on along the minus strand of NC_091825.1, from coordinate 113,842,205 downwards.
TCCGTGCTCATCCCCGGATTCATTGACATAGCTCGTAAGTATACTTTCGCGTATTTCTGTCTAAATATTGCTGTCTGAATAATGTGATTAGTAAGGCAAAGTTTCATACTAAATTCTTAACCCGTATTTGTTGCTAGTTTCTAATAAATTCTTTATTAGTGTCTATGGCTTTTTACAGTTGAGCACAAGGCTGCGAGTTCAATTCCTGGCCTCATTGGCAGCACCTCGATGAAAGTAGGATGAAGAGTTGGATTTATGTGTACATTAACGAATCCTAGGTTGTCGGGGACAATCCATAGCCCTCTGCAGGCAGCATCTCTCATAGCTTGCCTCAGTTTCATTTTGGAACATTAATCCCAACAAATCAATCTATTCGAGTCTCTAATCACTTAACTGTTCAAATAACAGGGCCGGCCACTGTCATAGTGAACAAGCAAGCTGACAGTTAATTTTCTTAGGCACATTATTTGTGATGTTGGTTAGAAGCAGTGTCAATGCATTGTTCAGGTGCATTAAGCAGGTGGTAGAGACCAATTCCATTTGTGCATTGTCTGCTACACAACCAGGCACTCCCAGAGCTGATGTATTCAAAACACCTAAACAGTGAACCCCGCTTTTTAAGTTTAACATTTAATAACAAAGGACGGAAAGAAGTTGTTTTTGTACATGGAGAGTTATTTTTATGGATGGGTAGCTGACACTGTATGCAAGGTGGCTTGGAGAGCAGCTTCATTCTTTCTTTTGTTAGTGTTCTTGTTGCAGTCATATAAAGCAAAAGCCACTTAAAACCTACTGAGTCATTGCAGATCTCACAAAAATCACTGAAAATCTAAATCAAGATCTGTTGATAACATGACAGGTTTAGAGAGAGAAGAGAATTTCATTGGCCTGCATAAAAAGGGTTGAGACCCATGCTATCGCACCAAAGGATTGCCGTCTCCCAAATGTACTGACGACTGAGCTATCACATAAATGCAGGCATTGGTGGTTCATGCCGTACAATATATTTTGGGAAATGGAAGTGTGTGATGGTGATGAGCAGGACTTTAAAGCTAGGGCGCGAAGTTGAGTCTACCCGCTGTGGCGGCTTAGCAGTAATAGCGTTACGCTGCTAAGCACAAGGTCGTGGAATCAAATCTTGGCCGCTGTGGCCACATTTCTATGGGCCACAGCGGCAAAAAGGCCACAAAAACACCCGTGCGCCATGTATCGGGAACACATTAAAGATCCCCAGGTGGTCAAACTTTCTTAAGTCCCCCATTATAATGTGTAATAAGATCATGGTTTTAGCACGTAATACCCTAGAATTTAATTTTAGAGTTGAGGCATGCTAACTTCATGAATTCAAAGTGAATTTCGAAAACAAAAGGCTCCAGAATAGTTACAGGAATGTGAATAAGTTTTGAATTAAAAACAACAGATGCAGTGAGGATAATTTTGCAATTTACCATTCAGTAGAGAGAGAGTTTGAAGTTGACGTGTGGTGCTGTGGATTTAACTGGTGTTGCAAAGGTAATATGAGAAATGTTTCTTGTTTATGTTACTTTAGTAGTGATGTAGAAACTCATTTTGTTGCATTGGATTTTGTCATGTTGTCTGCAGTCATATAACTTGTCCTGGATAAGCAACACCTGCAGATTGTCACTGTATCCGTAATGTGGCTACCGTATCTGCATTTGGATGCCTATTTTTTTCTTGTGCAGAGCTCTCAACATGTCCGAATGAGACGGCATCCGTGCTTCTGAAGAAACTCGCTTCGGCACTGGAATTTGCAAGTGAGAAATCTGTTATGAAGTTCATGGAAGGCTTTCAAAACCAGGTGCCGAATACAGCATCCCTGAACACTTTGTTGTCAAAGCTGACACCCCTGGCCACATCCAAGTCACTTGCACTGCAGCTAGGTGCCCACACGCTGCTTCAAAAGTAAGGATGTCATGTTTGTTTATGCTGTAGTTGTAATGAGAGCTTGTGGCTTGCCAGAGTTTCTGACACTGTCGATGAGGTTGAAGTAATTTGGTGTTCTTTTATAGAATCGTCCCGACAGTCGCTAGAGAAGAAGCACAAGGCATTGAAAAGCAAGAGAGCGACGAAACTTCCAGGTATGAGAGTGTGAGTTCAGGCTCAAGCACGGCAGAGGAACATGAGAGGTGTATGAATTGCGCGGCGACGCCATGGAGAGAACTTCTCGGGAACTCGCTATAGTTTCTGGTGCTCGCCTGTAGACGGCATGAGTAGTTCAGGGCCCATGGGGCCTGTCTTTTAAATTGAGCTTATGGAAAATGGGAGCACATGGCACATGGCCTCTAAAATGTGTCGAGCTTTTTAGTGCATAATGAGGAAAAAATGCTTTGTCCCACATTGTAATACAGGGTACAAGTTGTACAAGGAAAAGTTCTCGTTTTTTATTTTTTTTTTGTCAAGAGATGATAATTGTCTGAACAAAAGAAAGTGTGCCATCTTAAGGAAGGATCGATTCCTTTAAGTGACAGACTTTGTTTTGTGAAATATATTTCGAGCCCGAAGTTGTGCTATGAATAGACAGACAGCACAAGCTATTAGTATAATGTTACAGTGCATAAAGATATTTTCCTGTGTTTTACGACATTTATAAGATGCTCTTCTTGCAAATATTCTGCACCTCTCTCTCTGGTGTCCACATGCTAGGTGCATCTGCAAATACAAATTTATCTTTGCTCAGTAAATGCCTGTACTCTAGTAGATGCCCCTAAAACATTCACGCGATTTAGTGGTTTTAAGTAGCAGTATCAATACTATTTGGCATGGATAAGAAAAATGCCTGAATGAGCTCTATTCATTGGTACGTGCATACAACTTCATAACGACAGACTCACCCTCCTAGAAAATGCATGAGTAACCATAATTGGAAAGTTTTACACGAAAGTGGTAGCGAAAATGAAAATTCGCAACTTGGTTTATGATGGGCACTTAAATATTCACAGCTCATGGTGACATTTGAGCCAGTTCCTCCTCCTACAACAGTGAATACAGTCAAATGCCTTAGAAAAGTCTTCGGACCTCCGAAATTCTTCGTTACACAGGTCACTGCATTGTAAAGGTCATGCATCATACAGCTCTCAATAGAGCAGGCTAAGCACATTCAACAAAAGGAAACCTTCATTTAATGTTAATCCAAGAGAGGCTTAGTGAAATAGGTAGTTAATCTTTTTTTGTGCACAGTTCATTTGACAGAATGTGCAACTACACACAAACTTATTGCTCCTAGGTTCACAACATGCTCCACAGCGAAACACTAGAACTACAGCAGGTCAATTTGCAGATTGTCAACTGCCGCTATTGTCTCCCTCGCCGTGAAAATTCTTGACTCATTCACAGGATTTTCATCACTGTTGCCTTCATTAATAGTCAGTCGGTCACGATTACATCTCACGCTGCCATCAATTGCGATGGTATTGGGATGAAAAATTCTTGACTCATTCACTGGATCTTCATCACTGTTGCCTTCATTAATAGTCAATCGTTGACGATTACATCTCACACTGCCATCAATTGCGATGGCAGCGGGATGAAAAATTCTTGACTCATTCACTGGATCTTCATCACGCTGCCATCAATTGCGATGGCAGCAGGATGATGTCATCAACAGCCATCACATCTGCTGATGCATATACAGCAAGCAGTGCATGGGTGGAGTGATTCGTGGAGCAGTGCAACAGGACTACTTCTGACATTGGCACGCTCGTCAAGTGCGTCGCCAGTGCTGCCGTTAGTGCTAGTGCAGATCAAATGCACCTCAGTGACGTGTGCAGACGGCTCTGTTTGTACCACTACGCGGCGTCCATTGTTAACCAACAAATAAGCCATTGGGGACACCTAAATTTCTTCATTCTACAGGCAAATTCGATGTAATGATCTTCATTATAGAGACATTCACAACACATATGAAAGATGAGAGTTCGGACGAGGCACACTGAATTCTTTGTTATACAGGCTATTTTGCTTTAGAGGCGTTCATTTTAAAGGTGTACCACTGTATGGGTTTCAGAGCATGAAGATGTTCATATCTGCGCCACAATATGGGATAGTACACAGGCATAATATTGAAAATAAATATGACCAGATTTCTTTGAGGTACTTAAGCTACAGGAGCTGCTATTGAATGCACAAACTAAAAGTGCCATGGATTTAGCTATTACAATTTCTCAAAAAGAAAAAAGGAAAAGAAAATGGCGCCACATAAACTACAGCGTAAAGCGCCCTTTGCTTCGTCATTGAGCAGCACAAAATCGTGTTGCATCTGCATGTTACACAGATATGTGAAGAACATGTCTTTCTGCGATTCCCATAACACTGTCATGTGACGAAGGTTCTAGCATAGGCGTTTGGCTGCTTTGAATTTGTTTCTCTAGCTTTATTTTGCAGTCGTCGTCGTTACATCAGGGAGTAGTCCAACGTTCTACAAACCGCCGAATGAAGCAGCCGCCAGACTACCTGTATGTTTTTCATGCCCATTTATACGTGCCCACATTCACTTCATTTGTCAGCACAAACCATCCATAACCGGCACTCAAAAAGAAAGAAAATTCATGAAACTAAGCTTCAGAATGCGTTTGATTGCCTATTATTCTTGGGCTTGTTTTTCTAATGCATATAGACTAAGCCGGCAGGACCCCAACGGATGGCCTCCGCTCTCCCGCGCCATCTGCCACAGAAAGCATGCATCATTAGCGAGTCTTCTCTCTTGCTTGGAGGCCAGTTCATACACCTCTCGTATTCTTCCACCGGGGGTTCAAGTTCAAGCTTTATTCATTTTTTGTGGCTGTAAGAAAGACGACATGATGAGACTGATTGCATTAGGAGTTCTCAGAGTTAAGAAATGTTCTGGGTACCTCCTCAAATGAAGCTCATATCGATAACTCATGTATGAAACAATGCCATACAGTTGATTCCTGTTAATTAGATCTCAATTAATCCGACTTTTTGCTAAATTTGAATGCATTGGATGGAAAGTACTGGGGAGAAAAATTGTTTACTTCGAATGAGAAAGCATGCCGTTTGGTTAATTTGACCCCGACCAGTGCCCACACATGCATGCAGTAGTCACTAAAGGTTTGAAATCATAAACACAGCAACTGCTTCCCTAGGCATAAAGCTGTTTAACTTTACGTTTTTTTAACATTTACAACTTTTTTAAATCCAAAGCTGAGGCAACATTTAAACAAGTTGGTGCTCTTTGCAGCATACTGGTTGAGCCGCCTTTCAAGAGCAAGAAGCAAAATGATATTACAGACTACTTCAAGCAATTAAAGAACAAAGATTCGAATTCATTCATTCTGCCATCGCTCATTAATTCTATCTTTCAGATGATTCAACCAAATCTTGTGGTCCCGCAAGAGTCAAATTAGTGGGATTCTACTGTATTACCATGCATTACAAGCATTCTCTATTTACTATTGCTAGCACTGAGGACTTGTGTTTCTTATTAGCTTTTATTTTGCTATTGGTTAAGATGGCAATTATTTTCACAGTGGTACCACTCGTACTGCACTGTAACATGTTTGCCAAAATATTAAAATACTGCATTGAACACAAATTATCTCGTGATGATAAGCAAAGCACTCAGCTTATTGAGATTTCTTTGGAAAGCTCCAAACCTGGGATGGCATTTATGCCCCTTGAAATTCCCCGAATATATAAAATATAGTATCATTCACGCACAAAAAAGTTCATGTGAGCTTATCAGCACAGCAAAACTCCTCATTGACATTGGCTCCTAACACCTTTGGTAGCTAGGTAATTTTGATGCATTCTGCCTAGTCTGCCTGCGTGCTGAAACAAAAGATGTGTGGATGCACACAAATGTGAAAGCAGAATGAGCATGGGAAAATACATAGGTGATGTGCATGAAGGAAGTTACTAATTTTCATACTTGTATGGCCACCTGACGATGATAATAACTGAAATTTCGGTATACTGCCTCTAACATATCTTGGATCAGTGCAGTTTCATGTACTAGTTACTGTGATTCCCAAGACAGTAGGCTGAGTTTGCTGCAAGTCTCACCGCACAATTGCTGCACCAGAGGCTGCCTGTATGTTGAGTTCCACATTGAGTGAACAAAACCTTTGGTCCTGGTTGTTGAGTTGGTAGATATCAATCAATAAACCAATAAAATAGTCAGTCAGCCGAGTTTGGTGCAGTGGCAGTCAATGCTTGGCTGTCCGCTGTCACCTACCTTTGTGTTCCACATTTCTCCTGTCTTCCGTTGTTGGATAGCGCCAGGCTATAGCCATATGCTTCTGCTCCGCACAGGAGTCCCCCAGAGCCACTGCTTTCATCGCTGCTTGAAATGGGGCAAGTTGTCGACGTGCTTCTGTTGGACTTCGACATTGGTGACTGTTGTCTGGTGGAGGCCAACACAGACAGCTACACTTACACCCTGGGCTACCTTCTGTCCTGGCTGGAACTTCTTGCTTTCTTTGGTGCATCACCTGCAGAGGCAAGTTGGACACATATGTAGTATCTGGCAGGCAAAGGTATTGGCAACTTAGCTCCTTTGGTTCAGCCATGATCTTTGCAGGAAGCACTTGATTAACTGGAAGGCAGCCATCTTGCTCGTCATCAGGTTGCTGAGTGTAGATAAGTTGCAACTGTGAATGCATTGTGCCGTGTACCATTTGTTTTCTAGTGTAATGGTGGAAACCACTACGCAAACCTAAATTTTACGACTGAGGTTAGGTGTATATTGGCTTTCATCTGTAATCGCTTTTCATCCGTTTTTTAAGGGCAGCAGTAAAATATAAACAAGGTTGCAGCTTGATTCTGGACTGCCACAGCCACATTTCGATTGAGGCGAAATGCAAAATCGCTCGTGTATTTAGATTTAGGTGTGTGTTAAACAATGCCAGCTAGTCAAATTGATCCAGAGCCCTCCTCTATGGTGTCCCTCTTAGCCCACTGTTCAGTTTTGGGACGCTAAACCCCCTAATTGAGCAACGCTTCCAAACCACCTCTGCATTTTCGTGGCCGCAGGCTAGATCCGAGTATGCCAGCTACCTCCAGGAAGAAGGCCTGCTGTCCTCACTTCTGCAACATCTGTTCTGTCTGATGCCTTCCAATGTCAATTTGGGCTCCAAGGGCAACACCATGTTCACCGAGCCAGTGAAGCTGAGCCCACAAGGTACCTCGATCCTTTCTTGGCTTGGCCTTCTGCTGACTAGTTCCAGCTTCTTGTGTACTGTTTTAATACAGGAAAAGCGTCCTTGCATGTCACTATCTTGTTCCGCTCATGTATGCAATTCATGGGTATCGTTGTATATGTGTCTGCACAAAATACATAAGAGAGAGCTCTAGCGTGTCTGTTATTCTGGTATGTGCACTGGCGCTTGAGGATTACCAGGTTAAAAAAAAGGTAAACATTTGTAAAAAATGTAAAGCAGCTGACTTGGTGGCTCCACTTGGTGGTGCAGAGCTCAACCAGTCTGACACAGAGCTACAGAGCTATTATTGCAGTAACCAAGTGTATTTTACTTTGTTGTTTGTGCAGATTTTTTGGAAGCTGCATAATCATGAGCAAATTGGCTTTTTAAATGCTTTTTAAACAAAAACACTCATGGAACATGAAAACATATATACAAGGCATTGTGGGGAGACGAAACGTCATAAGACGTTGCTACCAGCGTCTGGTAACCTGGTATTACGTCAACATCATCGCTTATACCGGAATACCAGACATGCTAAAGCACTCCATTAACGATGCGAGAATCTGTACGGAATCTGCTTGCTACAGTAGAGATTACTGCCATATTGAGTATTCACAGAAGTACACTTGTTTTTATAATTTTTGCAATTTGGCATGGTTGAAAAAGTTTCTCTCTTTTTGTGGTGGCTATCGATCTGGCTACTAGCTTAAGGGTACTAGCCGTGTTCAGTATTAATAAATGAGAGACTTTTGAACCTATGAGATGTGTCAGCTGCTTCCCTACACTGACGTGTGAAAATGATAGTAGCATCAAGACAGCGACGAATGTGAAGGGAAACAAAAAGCAGCATGCAAAGTATTCATGCCTACAGTTTAAAACTGTGTCTTGATGTATTAGCAAGGTGAAGTAAAATAAGCCAGTAAGCAAAATATCGATGAAAAATATACCAGTCATATGGAAGTTCTTGCTCCCTGCTATAGTAATTTGTTCACCTATGATTTCCCCACCCCCATTTCTTTCTTTTTTTTTTCTTTCCCCCCCCCCTTTTTTTGAAGGATGGCATGAATTGGTACACTTTAAAGGGATACTCACACAAAGATTCTAACTAGAAATAACTGGTAGATTCCATTGCTCCGAGCTCAAAGGTACAGTCTGTAAAGTGTCAGTAGCAAGTGCAGCTTAAAATTCATTTTAATTTAATTTTGAAGATTGTGCAAGCAATCAGTTGGAAAGTTTGGCACTTGTCAATGTAGTCATCAGCCTAGGTCATATTTGTGACCGGCGTTACACAAGTTTCAGCGATTCATTTCAGTGACATGCGTCGTCATTGGCTCGCCTCGTCATTCGGAAGAGAGTTCGGCACTATTTGCATTTCGGCTTGCATTGGGTGTCTTGCAATGACCACACATAAAGCATACATACGTGCGCACTTAAGGGAGGAAGCTTGCGTACATGCAAGCTTCCTCCCATTTACAGGTTACCAGGTTACTGGTGCCATGGCCAGCAGTAGCAAAACTGTTGGTTAATCTTGTGACAATTTCTCCAACTAAAATGCATTCCATTTTATTTTTGTCACGTCAGTGTTATTGTTGAAGGAAATTATCATAAATGCATGGTATGCTAATGATTACATGGCTATTAAGGCTTTACAGCAGCAGTTAAGTAGAATATGTTGCAGTATTATTTTTGCGGGCTCTCTGGTCAGGCACTGCGTCACCAGATGTCACTACAAGTGTTATTCATGCCGTACACCTCTCCGGTTACCCAGTATACCGTAAACAATAAGAAGTTTGCGGGCAGGATCATACTGCATAGTAGACTTCTACCCGACAAAGAGTTACAGGTCTACAAGCTCACATGATTGTCGTTGTTTACAAACGTGCCTCTTGCGTTGTGGGGCATGTGGTGCTCTTCAATATCTAAGCTGCAACAGTTCGTAACATGCGATCATATAACTAAACATTCGTCACGCACTGGAGCAAACACGTTTCTTTAACGTGATTACTGGATCAATAGCTACTTATTAAGTGCAAGAAACAGAGCCCGAAAATTTCTGAAGGATGCACTGAATCAGGACTATTGAGACAAGATGACAGAACTTTCAAGCCATTGGCCCTCCACTCTGCAATGCTTTGCTGGCGTTACATTCTCCTCACTGCTGGTTCAACTCATGCATGGCATAATGGTCAACCAACCTGAGCGTTCTGCTGCTCACTGCGTCATGGCTTTTATTTCCAGCTGTGGCACGTACACTTCAAATGATGAATTAAAAAACATCAATGAGCCCTCATCTGCTAAAGGAAGTTCCAGCAGTTGAAATCAAATTCTGGGGTTTTACTTGCCAGAAACATGATCTGATTATGAGGGACACTGTAGTGGGTGACTGTGGACTAGTTCCGACTGCCTCAGGTTTTTAAATATGAACCTAAATGTAAGTAGACGGGTACTTATGCATTTTGCCCCCATCAGAATGTGGCCGCTGCAGCCAGAATCAAACACGTGACCTCTGGCTGAGAAGTGCAACTCCATAGCCAATAAGCTTACCGGGGTGGGTAAACTTCAAGCTGTTATGGGTGCACCCGTAATCAATATTAATCTGTACTAGTGACCTCGTTACGGTAGTGTTCACAGTCAAGGTGTAACTGGGGTATTAAAACTCCTTAAATTATCATAGTTAAATTTTAGCTCACTGCGCTCTTACCCTCCAGGGCAAGAATCTGTGTCTTCTTGCTGTTTTCTTCTGCACACTCTACCTTGACTCCACTGTTAATGCTATTGCTCGTTTTTCTGTGTGGATTTTCACAGAGGTGTTCAGTTCGGCAAAGCTGCAGCACGTTGCCTGCCAGGTGTACTTGGACGCCATATGCAAGTTGCCGGCTCTCGTGCGTGCCTGGTGGAGCAGTCAGAACAAGCGTGTCATGGACCATGTGGAAAAGTGGGCTTACCATGTTTCTTTGCTGCATGATAGCAAGCCGACTCCTTCTGCTGAAGGTTTTGCTCATCTCTTCGTGGCCATGCACTTTCTTATTTTCCTGCCTGTTCTTCTTCTGTTGTCGGCGGTCTCTCTCATTTAGATTGTGATGTTGCTTTTGATGGGGTGCACATTCCCCCTCGTTTACTTGTTCTTTCTTTAACATTTCAGCCTCTGTTCATTCCTTTAAATTGAAAGTGCACGCTGCCTTTCCTTGACACAGAATAATAGTATAAAAGTTGCTCCGTGAATTAGGCAGAAGCTGGAGTGGTTCTCTTTTTGCCTCTTTCCCCCTCCCCTATCCCTCTTTTCTTTTTTCAAGCTAGTTCCTGGCTTTCTGAGCAATTCAATTAGTAGTTGGAATTCTTAAAAAAAAACCTGGGACTGGACATTGCAGTCACATGACTAGGAAGGCTGGAATGTGTACTATAGGTACATGCTCAGCTGTAATGAATACCTTTTGACCTGGCAGTGCTGACCAACTTCAAAATGTAGCCATTCTCATATGATCGACAGTTTTTCTGTATATGTATCCGTCATTTTTGTCCCTGCCTCTTGTTCTCAGTGGCTGGAAGGATGCCTGTTGCCCCTCATACCCCACCTCTCCTACATCAGCCCACCATTGAAAGATTTTAACGCAAGAGCATCAAGGGCCCCGTTTCACCGAGAAGGCGGTGGCGGCGTCCCACGCCCAGCATCAGACATTGCTTCGGCAAAAATAATTTTGAACCAAATTTCAAACCACGCATACCCAACCACACTTCTACCACCAAAATTGCTCATACCTTGTCTATCATTTTTTACAAAGTTATTCCTCGGAATTTTGAGAATGAGAGCCCACAAACAAATGTAATGTAAAAAAAAAAATGCAAAAAAATGCCAACAGCACATATCTTTTATGTCAGCTCTTTTCAGACTGAAGTAGTAAAGGTGCGAAACAATAATAGGAGATCAACCCACGCAGGAGGCCGCATTTGTACAGGAAAGCTTGCCTTCGTGCATAGCGTTTGCCGCCAGCATTTTCCGGTAAACGTTACGGTTGCATAAGCTGCAGTTTCCGGGTAGCATGAAAATGAGTCAGGGGTTTTTGAAGGCTATCGCATTCCACTCTTAAAGGCGAAGCTTGAATGTCCTTCAAGTTTGTTCGGTAGCCTCCTGGCATGCGGCACATGTGAGTAGTTTATAAACATTTTAGAATTTTATATTAATGTATCGCTTGTATAATGAAGAATGAGGATAACTTCTCATTTAAGACTAACAGAACTTTGTTACAACAGGTTACTGTGTTGCCAAAAATGCAGGGATGCAGTGGCTATGAGTTCTGTAAATGCTGCAGATTTCTTTTCCTTTGTCACTGTTTTAAAATGTTTCTCTGCCCTTTATGATCTCAAGGTTTACATCAAACCATGTGACAAGTGTCATTTCGTCACGGGAAATCCAGGCTGTGCAGAATGCCGAAGTGTCACTCGAAAACATGACGGTTAGTCTTGACTGCTTTGATGCCTGTGTGGATACTTGTGCCTAGTTTAAGGGACTAACCAGAATTTGACATGTCATTCTTGAACAGTGGTTCAGTTCATTGGTTGCGTCATGCTTAGCATTCAGATTTCTGCTTGTTGGCTTTTGTGCTAAAAGTTTTATTTTAGCTTCTTTTTTTCGCTCAGGCAAGCAACGAGATAGTACTAACACATTAATGAATTGTATTTCTTTGGTGCAATGCATGTTTTGTAACATGGGATAACATGGAAACACACTCAAGTTGCCTGTTGCCTCATATTCTTTCATTCCTAAATATTGCCTGTGCGAGCAGTTTTAATATATATTAGGTGTCCCAGATATGGTGTAATTAGCCTAATTTCAAAACAGATCTTCAATCACGAGATAAGTTGGGTGCATTTTTAGCCCAAAGTCATTGCATCACAAGATCAATGAAATACAGTGCTGAAACAAACTGGGAGTTGTGCTGTGGCTCCGGAAATGGGGGGGGGGGGGGGGGAGGACACTGATTTAAAAATGAAAATTTTCTGCATGATCAGCCATGGTTACCCCTTTGCCTTTTTTTGGGAGTGACAGATTCTCTCAGCATAGTGCTAGCATTCAGGTGTCTAGATTGGCTTCTAAAAAAAAAAGAAATCTGTGCTTTACCATGTTGAAGTGAAGCTTATAAACTATTTTATAGAACTTAACTTGTAGCATTTAGCTTGTAGTTAGTATGTAGAAGTTAAACCATGGTTACGGCTGAATTACGATTTTCATCGATTTTTTTTTAGTGCTTGTTTCAGGTTTTGCAGATTTGTTAAAAACGTTTTGAATTATTCTTTCTGTGTATCACTTCAATAACCAACAACTAACTATTGCTTGGAAAGTGTTCACGAACATTAAAATTGTCCACGTGGTTCAGGCGTAGAGTGGGTTCAACGGTTGCAGCATCCGAAGTAGCACTATATGTGGAGCCAGTGTAATATCAGGGTGGCCCAATATAAGACCAACATTTGCCTACATTTGCTCTCACGCTGAAGTTTTAAGACAATTTCGTACTAGTTCCTATAACCTAGTTGCCAGGATCCTTGTTACCCTTTCTATGGTTTCCATCGTGACATCGAAAGATGCCTCGCCGTCATTTTCGGATTGGAGCCCCCTTCCTCTCCCATCCAATCCACAGGTGAAGGGTCGGCCTACAGCACGGGAAGTGGTCGCCACCTACACCATCGAGGAGGTGGCCATTGAACTGGTCGTCAAGCTGCCATCCAACCACCCGCTCGGCGTGGTCACCATAGACGGGGGCCGGCGTGTGGGTGTCAGCCAGAACCAGTGGCGCCACTGGCTACTGCAGCTCACCACCTTCCTGACCCACCAGGCAAGCTGCTCTTGCTTAAGCCAAAAACGATAAGTTTCAGTTTATAATGTACTGCTAATTGTGAATGCTTCAGTCTTTTAATAATAATAATATAATATAATAATAATATTTGGGGTTTTACGTGCCAAAACCACTTTCTGATTATGAGGCACGCCGTAGTGGAGGACTCCGGAAATTTTGACCACCTGAGGTTCTTTAACGTGCACCTAAATCTAAGCACACGGGTGTTTTCGCATTTCGCCCCCATCGAAATGCGGCCGCCGTGGCCGGGATTCGATCCCGCGACCTCGTGCTCAGCAGCCCAACACCATAGTCAGTCTTTTGGCTACTAAAAGATACAGGTATCGAATAGTAATTTGTACATGTGCAGACAGAAAGATGGCAGTATAGAGTGAATCCTAGTCAATATTAAAAGGAGTAACAGAAGCTGGGCAAGTTAGGTAATTGAGAAAACAGATAATCAGTTGTCTTTTAGAGTAGCAAAATAGGTACTCAGGGAAGAGATAATAAAATACCAAGGACACCTAAGTACTTTTATGAGTTGTGAGTGTGAAAGCATCAATGTCCAATTGAATGTTGCTGAGCAGTCCTTTGAGTTATGCGCTGTATGTAATGTTTTCGAGTTTTGCTGTGGGGTATGTTATCGAGTTTTGCAGACCCGCTGCTCTCTCACTGCATAGGGTCAACGCATCTGCACTTCGCATTTCTGTGCTAAATGTTCGCTACATTGCTCGGGGCTCATCACCGCCACTCACCGCTGCTCCATTCCACGTTTTCGAGCCAACATATGCTCACATTCTGAGCCACACTACGGTGCACGTCGAAGACATACTGTGTCGCGTCGCCATATCTGCTCCGTCGAGGCTTGCTGGTGACATGGCAATGCCCTCTCTCCTCACGCAACACCTGGCGTGCTACAACAGCAACAGGCGTTCCGATTCGCCCGCTCTGCACCGTCCAGGTGCACTCGTGATCTGGTGTCGCAGCCAATGGGAATTTCGCAGCTACAGACAATGCCGTCTTTTTCACTCAATAGGCCATTTTATGCTTTTACATCAATAAGGGTGGAAGGGGATTAGATGTCAGAGTGATGTTGTTATGAAATTGGCAAGCATAGTGTAGGTTTGGCCGATGCAGCATTCCTGAATAGCACTGTACAAGAAGCCAACATGTACCCATTCTAAGGACAGCATGGCCCAGTACAGAACCATTGTTGTCCAATATCGGTCCAGTATTGACACTGCTGTTAGTGTTGCTAGCGGGGATATTTGGTCTGTGGGAGAAGTCGTCCTTTGCATAGGCAGTTTGCATTGACTATCACCAGGATAGTACTGTGTGCTAACAAAAACTTATGTGGCCTGCAGAGTAGAGTAGTCTTGGTGTATAGAACATGGAGATTATGTAACCGTTGCAGAATGGCTCTATCCTGGATGGCCTAGCCCTGTGGAAGCGCAACGTGGACAAGCGCTTTGAAGGAGTAGAGGAGTGCATGATCTGTTTCTATGTTCTTCACGGTGCCACCTGCCAGCTGCCCAAGCTCTCCTGCCGCACCTGCAAGAAGAGGTTTCATTCCGCCTGCCTGGTGAGTTCTCTTTGTCTTGTACCAGAGGAGTCTCAAGAAGGTGTGGAGATATTGCAGTCACTTAGTTTGTATCACAAGTTATGCTCTGGTGGCGTGCTCACTTAGTCTGCAAGGAGCACTGCATATCCCGCCGTCAAATGTGTTACAGTCCCAGTATGAAAAACAGCTGTCAGTTTGCAGATTCGGTGCCCCTGGTTTCGATGCAGTGTGATGTCTCCGAGTATGGATATGCCCTCCAGCGCTTCAATGTAGTGTACTTGCTCTTGTAATGCAATGGTAGGTTGGGGGCAGTAGTCATCATTATGGTTGCTGTTCATTCTTTGCAAATAACGACTTATGTTCTAATTATATGCAACAAAATATCTAAATAATTGACTGCCAAGTTAGTACTGTTTTTGTCACTTCTGCTGTCATTTCATGTGATGAAATGTATCTTGCCAACCATTACTGCTAATTAACACCATTTTATTGTCTTATTTTCTCTCTCTCTCATCCAGTTCAAGTGGTTCAACACGAGCAACAATTCCACCTGCCCATTATGCAGAAATGTCTTCTAATTTTGCCTACGAAACAATGTTAGTGAAACCTGTTATAATGTTTGAAAACACAGTGTTAATAAAAATACGACAGCGGGGACATTTGTGTTGTGATGTGTCCTCTGTATGCGTATAGCGAAAGACATGGTGTGTTAATATGAACAGTAAAAAAATACTATATTAACCTGTTTGAAAGCATGGTGTTACCAAAGTTATGGCAAGTTAAACTCAAAATATTTTGAGTAATGACTAATCACCTTTGTCTTCCTTGCATGAACAGCTTGAAACACAATGCACATTAAATAATACCACAATGAAAAAACACTGTCGCTTCTTTTTTATATATATAGAAACACACATTATTTTCTTGGCTAAGTGCTGCATCACCCTCAGA
This sequence comes from Dermacentor albipictus, assembly GCF_038994185.2. NCBI lineage: Eukaryota > Metazoa > Arthropoda > Arachnida > Ixodida > Ixodidae > Dermacentor > Dermacentor albipictus. Next base: position 113,826,684 of record NC_091825.1, on the reverse strand, counting down.
GTTAATTTGTAATTGAACATTTTTGTGTTATTCGTACACAAGATAAAACATTAGCACTGTTTATTGCTATACAAAAATATGGTTTATTGTTTCAGTTGGCATTGTGTTATCTGGTGAATGTTATCTGTCACAATGGTTCATGCAAAGGCATCGTCGCTTCCTCGTTCAGTCACTTTCCTCTTTGTCCTGTCCGAGTCGAACTGGGTTTAATAACCGCTCCTCGGTGTCTGACCTGCGTAGCATAACAACGTACATATTGATTACTAGCTGTGAAAACATTTTGCTCTTCCTTTATGTCAAACGGGATGTCATTCACTTACCCATAGATGACCTCCTCGTCAGAGTCATTCATCATAGATAAGGTTGGATTGTCCTTCAGATGAGATTCTAGAGGAGAAAACATACGCATAAGAACATTTGGAGTATTGACGTCTGGCAGTGCTCTGTAAATGATAAGTTTGTTTTGAGGATTAGAGAGTAACAGTAAGATAAAGGTAATTGTGCTGTGCGCTTAAAAAGCTTGCAAAACAGTGCAAAACTTGAACATTTTTGAAGACGATGTCTACAACTGAACTTTTTTTTGAAGATTGATAACAGTAAGATAAAGCCAATTATAATAAAGATGTTGGTATTATGAAAGTAATTATGTCATCATGTGTCTTGTAAAGTTAACAGGACATTGAGATACTTGAACATATTTGGTAGTAGTGCTCTATGACTGAATTATGATAAAGATGTCAGTAAGATAAAGATAATCATGGTTATCTGACAGCATTAGCAGAATTAGCATAACACCAATATATCTAAAGGGAACTTTCATAAACGAAGACAAAATTTTGAGGGTGGGCTAGTCGCTTTAGGTATGCCTGTACTGAAGCATTCTCCTATATAGGGGTCAGCATGTTTTTATGCGAAGCATATTACGAGGGCTCAACCCAGCTCCTCAGGCGCGGCGGTGACCATGAAATCACGTGACACCGTGACGTCACGACAGAGGAGAAGTGGCTTTGGCTCAACTCTTGCAAGACGGGCTGGGTGGGAATCGAACCAGGGTCTCCGGAGTGTGGGACGGAGACGCTACCACTGAGCCACGAGTACAACGCTTCAAAGCGGTACAAAAGCGCCTCTAGTGAATGCGGTGTTGCCTTAGAAACGCGCTGTTTCTAAGGCGTGCGTCTCTTGCTCAGGCGCACATTTCGTTGCCGCGCCGAACGCTGCTTTGCTCGACGCTCACCGCGTCCAATGCGGGGCGCGTAGTCGCTGCCCTGTAGCCCATTGTCTTACACCCCTTGGCGGGTCGACGGGAACGCTGTCGCGTTCCACTCTTGAAGGCGAAGAAGTAATGCATGAGTTGTTTCTTCGTCTAGCCGAACCAAATATAGCCAAGCAACAGCAGTTCACCAGGCTAAACAGTGGTTCAACAACTAAAATAAAGGCTAGTATGCTTCGCATCCTGGGCTTAACCTTACCTAAGCCACAGCCATTTTTCCTATTATCATTTTATTTCTACATTACAATCATTGTGTGACATTATATGACTTTTGGTGGAAATCACATTTTGTGGAAACCTTTGGCAGAGTGCCATGACTTTTCCTGTGCCCTGGCAAGCTCTTTGTGCTAATTGTGCTGAAGGGTTTGTGTCACGATGCCGAACTTACCTAGAAAAGCATTTGGTGGGGGCGAGTACACATAAGCCATCGTGTACAGATAGAAGTTGAGCAACCCATAGAAGGACATAAACTCTGCCGAGCTCCCGTATGTTGTTGACAGGTCGGCCACAAAGTTGTCTTCGAGAACAGAAATCCCAAACCGCATCACTGTGATGACCACGCTTAGCGTCAGGACGATCAGCATGAGTGATGTCATGAACTTCAGCCGAACATCTGCAGAGAGCAAGAGGTTGACTCATAAGCTGTTACAATGACAGAGTTGTAAGGACATGCTATGTGTAGATGTAGAAACAAGTGGCTTACCGAAGTAAGGCATTGATCTTAGCTCTGTGTAAGCCTGCACAACTAGGTAGAGCAGATAGGCCAAGTATATTGATCCCATGGTGAAGAAAAATATCTTCAAGGCCTGCCAGAGAAAGATGAATGTGTCAAAGAGAGATTAACAGAATAAAGATGAATTGGCACTTTAAAAATTACAGAATGCAAACAAAGTGCCCTTCATGTGTATAAACTGTATGCCTGCAACCACAAAGCATTTCTAGTACAAGTTTCTTTATCTCTCTCCCCCTCCCTTCTTTTGAGATTTTTATTTAGGTACACAATATTTTAGCAGTTTTGCTTAGTGATGTTGTATGTTTCTGTCCTTGCATACCTTGCTGGAAACAAATTTCTGTGCTGCTATAGTGCATTTGCTTATTTGGAGGACCAATAGAAAAAATTGCAGCAGGTATGCATGTTGACAACTCTTCGCAAGATTCTAAAGATGTTGAGTAAGGTTGCTCTTATGTTGGGCGATGATCATGTGAATGTCATTGACAAAATGTGTTTTTGAAGATTCATAGAAAGTTTTGAGCAACATTATATAGTTAGAAGCTTAGATGAAATACCCAAGTGCAAATAATTTGAATTGCAACTAAGTGAATGAAAAACATCATTCATTGGTTTTATTGCTAACTTTTTCACACTATATGGTAATGTGTGTTCACTGACCCTGCTGCTAGACCTTCCATGAAGCTTGTCGCTTTGTTGTGTGTTAATGTTGGTTATCAGGCCTGTGAAGTTTCCCACAGGTGTACACTTTGGGGAAGTGTAAGAAACTGCATGAATCTGCATACTGCATGCACAACTGTGCTGCTGAATAGTTGGTGCCTCTGTTCAGCATAATGACAGTGCATTTTTCAGTCTTTGATATGAGACCTACCGTGTTTGATATAGGGCATTTGTTTGTGTACAAAGGGTCTGCCTCAAAACAGTCTGCATATATTTGACATGGTTTTGTTCCTCAGTAGGCATCACTTCCCACTTTCCTTCTCTTTCCTTTTGTCAGCTTCGCTGACATGGGTGCAAGAAAGCATGAACTTTTTGTGAACACTGGGTGCTATTGATATTGCCTGTACTCTGTTGTGACGGTGCACTTTCGCAAGAGTTAGTCTGATGCAGTGTGTAGAGAGCAGTATGTAGGAACCATCTTTAAGATTCATACTTTTTGCATTCTCACTTGGTTTTGTACTAAAGAGCCCAAGGCATGATCAGCACCAGCTATTGCGACAGGAAAGCTTCAAACGGATGTTATAGCCGCATAGATGTATGAATTAAAGCTTTGCATGATACATCAAACCATGGTCATGCACTTAACCTCTGATGAGAAATTTGATGATGCTGAAGATGGCGCAAGCACCCATTGTGCGGAGATCCGGTGGCACAGAGAGGCATTGAGAGGCTCAGCAGTCATTTGATGCTTTCTGTTTAATAGCTCTTTTTTAACTCTGATGCTTTTCAGTGATAGGAGTGCATATCCAGTGTGAGACCATGTGCATAATTGGCTCTGAATTATGTTGGGCCCTAAGCATGCAGAAGCGGGTGTGCCTCTACCATCGAAGTGTAACAGGCTATATATACTGACCGCAAATCCCTGCGTGTCGACTTTGTAGTTGTAAGTGGGGTCCCTGAGCTCGTTGTACCTCTGCCAGGATGCGAGCACAAAGGCAGCCGTCCACAGCATACCCACCACGAGAAGCTTGGGCAGGTAGAAGGTTGCAAAGCGACGCTCATTCTGCAAACAATCCCAACAGTGTGTTATTTCATTGTGATTCAGCACATGTTATTCTATTTTCCCTGGTATGCACGAAATTTTGATACCGTGACCTTGGCAAAACATAGCTTCTAAGCGATTCTCCAAAGCATTTTATTTTCTCTCATTATGCATTTTCTACCGTACATCTGTAATCTGAGCCACTATTCATTGACAGGAGGGCTTCATGCCCCAAAGCAACGCATGGGCTATGAACAATAAATGTTTCTTCTGAACAGTGCTTCAGGCACCTTTCAATATTGGCTCACACTGGCTTAGGCACAAGCATACCTGCCAAATCCCCCGATTTGTCTGGGAGACCCGAATTCTGACCAATCATCCCAATTTTACGGACACAGCTATAAGCCTCCCAAAAAGCTGCCTCAACCCCAACACACACACAAAAAAAAAGAAAGCTTAATGCGGCACAGCCGCATCGTTATTTATCCGCTAAGTAGCCTAGCCAAAGTCTGATTTAAATCCAGGCCATTTATGTGTTGGCAGTGTCAGCCTAACTCAGTTCACTTCATATTGCAGCATGCATTGAGTGCATGTGAGGCAAAGGTCTAATATGCGTTGCACAATGGCCAGTTCCCATTAGTCAGCTTCGTCGCTATACAGCCGTGTTTTACGATTAAGCATAATAAACATGGAAAGGGGATCACTATCATGGGACATGGTGTCTGTTCCCTAATTGTAGATGCACGTATATGTCATCTCTGGTACAGTACAAGTGCCGAGGCTATTGATAACTACTGACAGCCATTCAGAACTGTTTTTCAGAAGTAGTTGTGGCCTTGAAAAAAAAAAGAAACTTTTCTGTTCCTCCCTTCCCTCCACAGTGAATCTCCCTAATTTCAATGTCCCCCGGTTGACAGGTATGCACGAAGCATGTTAAGATCTTGCATAATGGATCATTATTACCAGGAAGGACTAATTGAGGCCATATGCGAGTGCGTGGTCTCTTTTGCAGAAATGAACCAAGGGCTTTAGGTGTCTGCAGATGCCTTTTTTGGAGCACAATGCTCAACAACAACCTAAGAACTCGGTATAAGCTCCTCCTACAAAACCGCACTGCATTTGCTCTCTATACTACAAAACATATATGTACTTTCCGAGGAATGCCAATGTTTAAAGAAGGTCATCTTCGCTGCGATGTCACAAAAATGAGCTTATGTAATTTGCTGGTGCACCTATAAAAATTTTGGGAGGTTAGACTGTGGTGTTTGACGTGTTGGATAAGTGAAAATTTCATATAGTCAAAAGATCAGTACTGCAGTGCAATGGGATTTGACGATATAAAAGTTACACTTTGACTGGAGGTATCGTTGAAACTAGCGTCAAGTGCTTCTAGGACTTCCTCAGTAAAAAGGTGCAAAATTAGTGCTTTTATCGACTAGGCAACAATCTTTAAATTACAGCAGCATTAGTGAAGGCAGGACCTTCCCTCGGGTTTTCAATTTTCCGAACTGACATATAGGCTGTTTAACGATGTCTTAAACAATGGTAGATGCTCATGAGTGCGTGTTGTTTTGGTAATATTTTATATCAAGTGCAACTTTCTTTTCCCCACTGTGAGTTGCTTTTATCCATGAGAACTTCGATAGCGTATGTCCAAATTATTACAAGCAATCCTTCCCGTCGTGTGGTGTTTCCGCTCACACAAGTTCCCTTAATTAATTACTTCTCTCCACCTTGCGGGTTTCCGCAAAACTATTACTTCTCTAATTAATTCCCTCCACCTTGTGGGTTTCTGCAGAACTATTACATCAAACTTTTGCCTTTGCTTCGAGTTGTTGACAAATTCAACTTCGCCCTGCCATCGGCTAGCCGCCTGGTTAGCTCAGATGGTAGAACAGCTGCCCTGGAAAGGCGGTGGTCCCGGCTTCGAGTCCCAGACCAGGACGAATTTTTCATCAACTGCGAGGCTTTTCTTTCGAGGAGCCCGTATGGGTTTCCTTTGTAGCAATTGCTACAGTTGGGTGGATGTCTCATTTTCCCTTAATTACTTCTCTCCACCTTGCGGGTTTCCGCAAACTATTACGTCAAAAGCACACAGTTGATTTTAGACCGATCTTCAACCAGTTTGACTAGGTGTCTGAACGCATAGATTTTGAACATCGCCTGTGCAAGTTTTCTTATTCATTACTGTACAATATTCATTACTGTACAAGCGTGGGGAGGCTTCAGCACCACTTGAACATGCACTAGGCCACCTTGCTTGCACAGAAATGCTGATCAAGCATAATAATAAGGTATGAGGATGCATCTGCATGCTTCCTGACCTGACAACCATTGCTTTAGGAGCCTAAAGAATGCAGTATGTGATAAACCAGACGCCTGCTGCAATGAGTGAAAACAAATGCTCCATCTACAGTAGCAACTTACCCGTTTTCACATTTGCGAAGCTACTGCTTTCCCGCAAAGCATAGGCATTACTATTGATAATACTGACGCCAACAAATCTTCATAACTTTTTCTTTTTTTTTTCGCGATCTGATTTAAACAAGTTGGGTACTTGGAACCAAGTGCATATATGGTACCTTAAGCTTTCTGTTACTTCTGTACTTATGCCAAAAAGGGAAAATTATTACTTTCATTCATGTTCCTTGAGATGCTTCTTTGAACATTCACATATGAATTCTAAAAAAAATGTCTGTGCTGTTATTACTGCTGTATATGAATTCAAATCACCAATGTTTAGGTTATAATTTTAGTATTGCAGTACATATTGGGACTACATTGTCCTGAAATAAAATAAAACATCATAAAAACACAAAAAATGAGTACATTTCTAGCGATAATGAATATATTAATAGAGTGGCCACCAGTTACTTAAATCAATTTCGTTTACAGCACAGGTATTGGATGAATCTCTAGATGCAATGTCAGCATGCATGTCTAAATGTCTGTGCCACTGACTTTACTGCAGGAGGAGAGCATAACTTTGGAAAGGCAGTGTTCAAGGAATTCTGGTAGCATTTAATGTTTTGAATACTATAGATGCCCGATTTTTCTCATTTTTTTTCATTTTTTGTTTTGCTCAATATGCCATTTGTTTTTGCTTTTCATTTACGTTAGAGTTAATATATATTGGTGGTTCGCTTGTCGGTGAGATTCTATAATGTCTGATAGCATGCATCTTTGTGTGCATTTTCTGCTCAAGTTTCTCAATTATTCCAACTTCTCTTTTCCTGACCGAGCACTTGCTTGAGAAAAAGACCCAATGAGATTGTCTAGATGGCACCACACTTGTTGCTGAGAATGTTCAAAGATACGTGAACACCCCCACCATACTGTGCATGATGCAAAATGTGTTCAAAATTTCTTACCTGGCGGATTCCGTGGTAGACACAAAGCCAGAAGAGCAGCAGTGCACACAGAAATGATGCTTGGAAGATTGCATCCAGCATCCCCGGTATCCAGCTGTTCACCAGCAGTGACATGGGGAACACGGGGTCTTGAAGCAGAGAGGTGTGAGAAAGAGAAATAGATTCACTTGGACCTCTGTTTCAGCCCTAACACATCTCTTTCTTTCGTTTGTTTCGGTTTATGTAAGACATAAGGAAGCTTTATAGACTTTGTTAGAGCACGGAGATACCTAAAACTCTCGGCCTCCCGTCGGCTTTCCCTTTTTTTCTTTTCTGATTCATGATGTCGAATGTGTTTCTTTTACGATGTTGCAAGCAAATTCTTTCTGGTTATTGATGTGCTGTTTTTAATCTATTAGAAGGTGTTATTGGCATTACCACTGTCTAGAAAATCTGACTCGGTTTAAATTGTTTTATATGATTCGTAGGAGCTGGTTGAGACGTGTGATTTACCATGGCTGAGGCATAAATGGGAGTGAAAAGGGCAGGAAAATGACAGATGCAATAGTATGATGCTTGCCATAACCAAGCAGCAGAGCGAGCCAGCACGTAGAAGAGATGCGCGCATTCATTGTAAGCAGCGGGTACCGCCTGTCGGTTAAGAACACTTACCGTTGTGCAGCAGCAGGCAGGGCAGGAGGATGGACATCCACTTCTGCTCGATGGACCAGTCACGGAAGACGAACCTCCGCAGTGTGTGTGCAAACCAACACTGCACACACGTGGTATGCAAAATAATGGTCAACTTGACGCTTTTGTCAAAATGTCATATTTTGCACTTGGCAGTTTGTATTTACAATGAATGTTTGTCTTCATTGCTTGTGTTTCGGCAACTAAGCAACGGTCTGACTTTTTCTGCTGCGAAACACGGTGATTCTTTATAATGGCCTGTGCAGTCCACTGTCGAGCATACGTGTTAAGTTTCTTATAGGTAACTGAAGTGGCCTCAGATGAGCTGGACATTTCAAATTTCCTGCCCGTGAATTCTCTCCTGCACAGGCGTCGTGTGACAATGTGCTTGTCTCCTTAAGAAGGTCGACGCTGCCTCTGAAAACTGCACCTACTTTCAAAAACGCACAAAGCACGCACACAGACTTTGCATTGCCTACGTGTAGTCTTGATGCCAGCTCTGATGTTGGCCTACGTAGGTGACGTCATGCCACGTATGGACAACCGTGTCTCTGTAGCCTATTACAACTGCCCGTAGACTGCTCCTGGGCCTCTAAAACGTCTATCCGTATTCATAGGTAAATTCCATCCATTGCGCGCAACAAGCTAATTGTTTGCTACTATTGGCGCCTGGGAGGAGAAGTGTACTTGTCAAAAGCCCGACCTCTTCTATAAACCACTTGGTCAAAGGCTAGGCGTTTTCACTTGTTACTTCACATTCATGTCACAACCGAAAAGGACATATTGTGTGCGTTGAACGGCTTACGTACTTCACTCATAGAAGTTGGCTAACCACATGTGGGCTTCTAACTCGAACGTGTCACTATTGCGCGGGGCTTACCGTGACGAAGAATGTTGCGAGTAGGAAGATGAACCGGAACCATATCTCCAGCTGAGTGAACGATGCGTTGTAGCTCTTGTACTGAAAAGTAATCGGACGTCGCGTTCAGTCGCAGTGAACTTTTCATCCGAATAGGTTGCATCTAAGACATTATCGCACTTTCATGGTGCATAATAGACCTCGTAATGGGAGCTAGTGCAAGAGGGAGAGCGTCTGGTAAGCTTACGTGAAACGTGACGTCATCGATGTGGTACTTCTCGTCGATGGACTCTAGGCCGTAGAATGTGACGGTCAGCAAATATCGCGAGTAATCCAAGAAGCCCAAATGTAGGACCGTGAAGGCATCGCACACCTGCGAGTTATTCAATTTAAGGTAAACACTGTGGAGGAAAATAACGTAGCTTGGAGATGAAAGCACATTTCTCGAGTATGATATAGTTTACTTTTGCACAAGCTTGATACACAGTCGATTCCCGTTCGATCTCGTTTATTTGACTTTTTGCTTAATTCGAAAGCACAGAAAAGCCCCAGGGAGAAACCGTACATTGCTATGCAAGAAAAATGTGTTTAGTTCAAAGACAAAAGCGTGCCGCTTCTGTTAATTTGACCACCAACGGCGCCTTCTTCATGCGGATAACGTTAAATAAAATTGAAACCTAGAAAACAAGAAATTCAGCCGACGGCGCTACTGCTTTTGTCTCTTGGTGATTTTTTCGGCGCCGACGACGCTGTCGACAACATGACAGTCAAACGTTGATACAGCATTTAAGCATGTCTGTGCTCTTTGCTCGCGAAGTTCTGCTTCGAGAGGAAGAAGCAAAAAGACACTGCGGTCTACTTCAAGGAATAAAAGAAAGTCGCAGTTTCGCCCGAGAGGCGATCGAAGCACAATTGCGATAGCAAATTAGTGGACAGCTATACGAAGTAAGGATAGTAGTTTTATCGGCCGTATAAACTTTTAAACACAGGCATACTAACTAAATTAACAAGCATGGTATCAAGCGCACACAAGCAAGCATGAACACATCTCACTCGATCACCACGGAAACTCGCTGTCAAAATGCTGCAGTGAGGAAATGTGGCAGCAGCAGCGAGCGAATTGAACTTCATGCTGCCGCGAAAGCATCGGGCAGCTCCGACTCTGTACCCGTCGCATATGGCTTTGAAGACGCATTATTAAACAAAATTACGCGTCGTATCTGGCCACACAACAATTATTGTCATCTGTCTTGTCCGCATTTCCTGTCTTTAACGCTGCGAGCCTCGTACTTCCAAGTCACGAAAGGCATGCGCGTTATTAGCATGACTAGAGCATTCTCGACAGGAAAGTAGCGAGCGCAGCGTTTTCAAGAAAGGAAACGCAAGCTGCAGGACAGATGACGATTATTGTTGTGTGGCAAGATGCGACCCAAAGGGTGTATATTTCTATAAGAGTGCACAGCGCCTCGGCGGGGCGCGCACGGTCGCGTGGGCCGGCCGGAGTAGAACGCGCCTCCCCCCCTCCTTACCCTCCCCACGAAGCCTTGCGCTGCGCGCGACGGAAGGCGACGCGCTTCCTCCCCGCTTTCGTCCGTTACGTGTGTGAGATAGAACCGCAATTGCCGGCTTATCCTAGCACGCTTTCACTCACACGTATACGGCACACGGCCACGATTTTTTCGCCCTTAGACTTTATGCGGAACCTCGCGACGACGGCAGAAATGGGCCTGGAATGTCCATATAATTGCTATCACAATAAAATAATTCGACCAAATCTTGCAGTCCCGCAAGGGCAGGCTTAACGGGAATCTACTGTGTTAGAGAATGACGCTAAAGTTAAAGACAAGTTGCGACACCATCGCCAATTTTTTCAAGGCCTCCAGCGGTGGAGTCACAGGTTTCGACAACGTTTAAATGTCTGGGGCTAGTTATGTGTTGTTAGAAAATGACGTATGAAAATAAACGAAAGTCTTGTTTGCCAACTTTTGGAGTCTCGTGAGAGAAAAAAAAAAACGTTAAATCTGCAATGTCGTTTAGTGACGTCATTATTGTCGTGGTTTGGATGCAAAGAAAGTTCGGCATTAAATTTTTTCAAGCCTACGGACCCACTCTTTTTTCCTTTTCGTTTTTAATAAGTGATTCGCCTACTTTCTTGCAACCACTGTAGGCTGTCTTGCTGGTCTAGTTATTACGAACGGCGATGTTATATTCATCATGTGCCTGCTAGACCACTTGTGTTGCGAGCATATTGAGAGAATCTTTGGAGGCGCCATACTCGCCTTCTTCGAGCAGGTGAGCTGGCGCACCCGTATGTGCGGTCGTACCGCGCCGTAAGCGTTGACCACGTGACCCTTGCTGGTGATGCCCTGAATGTTGATTTCGAGGTGGAACGCCTTCCTAAACGTCTCGTCCTCTGCAGAGAGACACACATCGTTATGCAAGAAACCTGTTGTCAAGTCCACAGTGGAATATGGCCGGCATTCCCTACTAGCGTGAAAAAGCGCAGCACTTGTCATTTGGTGTTGCAAAATATAACTCTTTAGCTTTGGACAAGAAAGAAGGAAACAGCTTATCCCTTTAAGTCAGGTTAAGCAAATGTTATACTTCAATATTTTCATACGGACAAGGGTGGATAAGTCTCCAATAATAATAAAAAAGTTAAATCGTAGAGTGAACATGAGTTTTTAATATATATAATGTTATTCTGCTACATGTAGACATACCGCATAATTAAATTCAGAACTATGCGACAGTGTTGTCTTTCTTGATAGTCCAACGAGCGGTCGGTGTCATTATGTGAATGTGTGCTCGTTCTACAGGAAGCAGCACATAGGGGAAGTTAGCTGGCTCGTAAAGATGCGTAGGCGTTATTTTGTTTGCGTTACCGCAGCCATACTTATAAGTGGATGTGGGCAAAGTCATACCGTCTTCCTCCTTTGTGGTGATTTGTGCGATGACCCACAGCTGCTGACTGTACGCCGATAGCGGAGGAGTCTTTAGTACAAATGGTCCCGTCTGGAAACAACGAGAGAGGCAAATAATCACAATGAGTTCCCGTAGTTCTTGCCGATCGTAGACCAGAATAGATGGTTTGGCTATATAGTTGGTTCGACATTAAAAAAAATGGTAAAATTAAATTCTAACGTTTTACATTACAAAACCGCGATCTGATTATGATACGAGCCGTAGCTATAGATTCCGGGTTAGTTTTGTCCGCCCGGGGTTCTTTATGGTGCGCATAAAATCTAAGTACACGAGCGTTTTTGCGTATCGCTTCCACCGATATGCGGTCGTCGCGACTGGGATCGCACCCGTGACCTCGGGCTCGGAAGCGCAGCGCCATAGCCACAGAGTTTACCGCGGCGAGTACGGGGAATGGTAAGGCAGCGCCGAATAAATTCAGCGGCTGCGTGTGGCCTTATAAGCGTCTCCCCTTCATCAACGTATTTCATGCTGATTCAGCTCATTCCTAATTCCGCCTTACCAGTGTCGGCTGCATGATTCCACCCTAAGCTTGCAATTGGCGATCTTACTACGACGTTATGAACAGCACAACTCGTCTGCTCGTCTCGAGCTCGTGCCAGAAGGGGAAGGATACTACCAGGAGCGAAATATAGCTGACAAAGTAATATTTTGTCTCAGCTGCCAATTTGTACCCCCGTACCACCTAACGGCTTCTGTTACGGCTGAAGCGTTACCACTTGTTTGTAAGCTATGCGTCGCTGCGAGAGAGGTTGGCAAAGACAGACAGGAACAAAAATAGGGAGGTTAAGCACAATATCGCCCGGTTAGCTACCTACGCTGGAGGAGAGAGGGAAAATGGATGCAAAGGGAACACTGAGTCAAGGAGAAGAGCAGCTAGGCCCCGCGTTTACGAAAGTTGTCTTACTTAAGGGGGCGTTTTCTGATTGGCCAGGCGCCAATCGTGATTGCGATCGTAACGACACGGTTGCCGCGGCTATTGCCAATCGCAGACGGCCTCTCGCCCGAGAGAAACTTCGCAAAGGCAAGCCCGTATCTGCAAACGCTTGCGCGCACGGGAGAACGACATTTCGCAGTCGTAGGCGTCGCTTCTCAACTCCACAGTCCTGCCCTAAAGTTATTGGGACCACAGCGCTTAGGCGACGCGGACGAGGAAGAACGACAGGGACGGGAAACAAATGCACGAGGACCGAGACGGGCGACCACAGATAAAGTGGTCCTTGTCCGCGTCACCTATGAGCGCTGTGATCCCGACAACTGCGTCAAACAAACTGGCCCAAAAAGCCTGTACGCCGCAGTCCTAAATTGAAGTCGCAGAATAGATTTCTCTCCACTTCGAGCGTCGAGCGCGTCCGAAGCGCTCACTCACCGCCATGTTGAGTTTCGTGGCGTTGTCTCCCGGCGTGCCCAGCTCGGAGGCGGAGCGCACCACGGTGACGGTGATGGGCGGCCCCGCGAGTCCGATGAACAGGCAGAGGCACAGGCAGGCGAAGAACACCAGGAACATGACGACGAACTCCCGCTTGTGCATGGTGTACAGCCGCATCTGCACCGACCTGCGCCCCGCCGCGTGAGTTCGTATACGCATTTTCATTTACAGCGTCGTATACGTCTGTAAGCCACACTTGCTCGCGTCTTCCGTGTCTGCGTGATTTCGCGCGTGTGCGTGAAATTTTAACCGATCGCATCGGGAATGCTAGAAAATGTGTACGAGTTAAACTCTCTAAGGCGGACGACGTACTTACTAGTACGAGCCCCTCAAAGTGGGTGGTAAAAATACGAAATATTGACTACTATTAAATGTAGCGTCTAAATGCACTTTCCCCTATCATTTTGGTTTATTTGAAAGTAACTTGTTTAATATGCTTCGATTGCTTCCTACTTTAGGAGTAATGGAACGTGTTGCCTTTAATGGGTCGAAGCTATTGGTTCCCTCGATGAAAATTGCGGAGAAACACGCGATATGGCGCGATGGGTCCTTGGTTTCGCTTTGCCGCTTCAAGTAGCGTTAAGGGAACATCCTGCCTTGACGGTTACGCTGAAGAATTGCACAAAAGATTGCACTTTCTGAGAAGTATCGCCGGGCACCAAGTTTATCGAGCCAACTCAATTTCGCTGTCGAAATAAGATTTCATTGTTTACTGCGAGGTGGTTAAAACCGGGGAACCACCTGCGCGGTTAATTTGCTCGCAGTGATGCGCCTGTGTTGCTGAGAAGCATGTGTTCCTGGAAACAGCTTGTTCGCAGATCTCGCAGTTTCTCGTTTCAAATTTTCTTTTCACGAACGTTGAATAATAATAATAATAATAATAATAATAATAATAATAATAATAATAATAATAATAATAATAATAATAAAGCTCCCAATTGCTCTGTGGTAAGCCGACACGAGCTCCTGAAAATTTGTCCATCACGCAGGAAATAATTCACCGAGTTACAGTCGAATTCGTAATACATCCGTTGCGGTCGACGCTGTAAACATATTTCCTTTTTTCGTCATTGTTTGATTTATGCACAGGACAAGAGTAACGGCATTAGCATCTTATGGCTTCTGCGTTTTTCAATGTCATTTCGTAGTCGTTCGTTTAGCTATTTGCATTCGTGCATGCGCTAATAATTAAACCTGTGAACTGGAAACGTGAAATACAAACAAGCTCTTATGCTGAGCGTTCATGTGACACCACATACACCATATTGTTATCCCATTAACAGCTTTCACTGTGCTGCCGGACATGAGCGAATCAAGATAACGCGTATTTTTTCGCCGTGCTGGCTATACAATAATATGATAATAATAATATGCGCCTCCCCTAATCAGCGCATGCCCCCTAATTTGTAGTCACACGGTTAACTGTCCTCGTTCCTGCTTATTAATAAGGGGCTGTAATGTCGATGCTGTTTTCACGTGGTCTGACACGTTCCTGTTGTTCCTTTCCGCATGTATAACAATGACTGTAGACGCGCCTAAAGGTCACCCTATCCATCCCTTTTGCAAAGCTGCGTACTAGATTACGCCACTCGCGCTTCAGCCGGCAGGGGAGGGAGGGGAGGAGATGTGCACGTTGCGCGGGAAGTGGTTAACCGCGTAAGCGGCTTAGTGCTCTGCAATATAACGACGTAGGAATGGAGAAGGTCGGTCGAACGCATACGGGTTTTGGGACGCACCGAGCTTTCTCGACTGCGAGCGAAACTGGATGTCTGTTACGCAAACAAAGTCCGCGTTTTTTTTTTTTTTGCTCCTGACAAGCGTGCTTTGCCGCATTAAGTGCAGTTATGCGACGAAGCCAAAATCGCAAAAAAATCTTTTTTTTTGTAAAGCGTGCTTTGCCTTACTGTTACTCATTATGTGGCAAAGCCAATAGTGCATAACTTAATTTTTTTATGTAAAGCGTGCTTTGTCTCATTGTTACTCTTTATGCAGAGAAGCCAGAGGTTTATAACATGCATCAGTGTGTGTGTGTGTGTGTGTGTGTGTGTGTGTGTGTGTGTGTGTGTGTGTGTGAAAGAGAGAGAGAGAGAAAGAGAGATGCCTGCTTTGCCCTCGTGGAACGCTTCCTGCGGCGAAGCCGAATGTGTAGGATGCTTTTCTAAAATTAGTTGTTTTGACCTGAAAAATCTCGTTTTACATCAGCGGTGCGCTCTTCCTTTTGTGCCGACGCCGGTGGCTCCGAAAACTTTTTGTTGCATCGATGTTTATGAAGGAAACAACGTGAATTCTATAGAATCACCTGCCACTTCATAAAGGCGAACAGCAGCCGTAAGCATAACTGCATCTCGCAAGGACCTCGCCGCACAGTGCCTCAGTATGAAACATAAAGTGAGCATTAATAAGTAAATCCCGTTTCGAAATGACAGAAGCGAATCTGAAAGAATAGGCATAGCGCAATATCTGTGTGTCGTCTCGTTGCTTATCGCCTTCCAGTATCACTGAGCGCGCCAAGGAGCAAGCGCAGTCGACCGCTATATCAGTCCCATGGTTTACGTTAAGCTGTCGCACACTTTACAATACTATACCAAAGCCTTAGAGATGAAAACTCACCAACAAGGGCTACGTTTTCGCTCGTCAGTACTGTCCGTGTCGATCATATTCAAATCGCTCAATCCGTACGGGCAGTACATATACACCTGACGCCGTCTCCGTCATAAATATTTCAATATTTCGACCGCCACATCTTTATTTTGGAAATGCCGGGAGGCTGGTTTGCTCTGTGAAACAGTAGATGATTTATCTATTCCTACGCTACCTACATCTACCTTTATTGAGCGCTGTTGCACACATAACTTGTAGATACCATCTGTGTCTTCAGAGCGGGGTTATGACGCTACCCCCCTCCTCCCCCCTCCTACTGCAGAGGCCTGCCGAGATAACTGGAGAAGCGAACAGGAAGTCATTTCGGTAATGTATGACGACAACACACGCTAGCTGGCTACTTACGCGAACGAGATAGCTGCCACTCCATTTACGACCAGTCCCAGCCTCGGACGATGCAGGTTTTGCGCTGTTAGCCGCGAATGACCACAAGTGCTACCGCGTATTCGACTCCTTTGTAAACACCGTCAACCATAGTTTTCCTGCCGCCAGTTCCTCACAGTCTACTAAAAAGACACTGGATCGAATCGGAGGTAATATCCAATCAAGGGATTACAGATGAGCGCGATGGATTCTTTGATAAAGTGCACACGGTTCGGGAACGTCTGTTTATACTTCCCTTTTCAGTGCGGCCTTGTTAGGCTGGAATTCTGAGAAAGTGAGCGGGTTTGCAAGCTTCCTTCGTGTTCGTATTGTCGTACGTAACTCGCGTGTGTGTTTTTGCTACCAAGCGGCGCGGATAAGACCAATTCTTCCGGAGGCGAATCGCGCGCTAAATCTGGTTCCTCCGCGACGCACTGACATTCGGCAACGAAAGTTCCCGGAGGGAAACGCGCAATTCCAAGTCCGCGAAGAGCGCGCTGAGCCGGCTCTAAAAGAGCCAGCCGGCGCGAACCCGCCACTGCGGGAACGGATCCGTTATGCGTACACGGGAGGAGGGTGCAGTCGGGACGCGTGCATGTGTGCATGCGGCGCGCACAAACGCACCTTTCGCACCGGTCATGGTAGTAGGCGGGGGCGATGAACTTGCCGAACTGGCTGCAGAAGAAGCCGAAATGGGACAGCATGTAGCGCGCCTTGAGTCTCCAGCTGGCCAAGTTGAAAGTGCGGCCCGCCGGTTGACCGACGACTCCGCCGCCGCCACCGCTCGGGTAAGGCATGCCGCGCTAGCGCCGCCGCGACGACAACCGACGGGGGGAGCAGCACCTCCTCCGACGGGCGACGGGAGACGCGCGTTCTGCGCAGCGCCCGAGAGGCGGCTTCATCCGTTTTACCCGCCGCCTTCACAACCGGCCGGCGCCCCGGCCCTTCGATACGAGGGCTGCCGTGGCGCTTGTCGCGAGCGATATGGGCGAGGGCGCGCTATAAACGCCACGACGGCAACCACACGCACGACGCACGCACTCTGTAGAAACGAAACGTGACAAAACAAAAGGGGATGCGTCTCCACTTCTCTCCTCCTACCCTTCTTTCTCCGTCCCCCATTTCCCTCTTTCCTCGTGTTCACAATCGCGTCTGTGCGTGTGCGTTCATGTGTGTGCTTGCGCGCCTGTCTCTCCCTGTCTCTCCCTCCTTCTCTCTCCCTTTCTTTCTCTGTACGTTCACGCTCATCCGTGTGTGTGCGCGTGTACTCCTCCGGGTCACTTGCTGCACAAACGCACTGCTTCCTCCTCCTCCTCCACTATCTCTCTCTATGTTTCTCCTCGCTCTCCATGGCCTCTCTTCTGGGTGCTGGTATCTCCCTGATCCCGTTCGGCGGGTCAATATGTCGACGCCTGCGCCGTGGGCCTCGCGTGCGCGGGCGTGGGAGTCGCGGTTCTTACAACTTGGCCGCGGGCGCTGTATTTATTTTCCGCGTCGCGCGGAGGTTTTAATTCGGGGAACGAGGAGACCGCGAAGTGGTGCGACTGTGAGACGTATTTTGTCTTCGGCGCGAAGACGCGCCTACAGCGTTCAAATGTTATTCGTGGCGCTGCTTTTGGAGCGTGCGAAACGTAATTTGAAACGTATGTTATTTCGAGCAACTAGATGTAGTCGCGGGTTCCGGCTTCCTGCGTTGCAAACTTCGAACAGTGTCGGGGACGCTGCGCGTCGTTCTGCACAGTGGTAACCGATAACAAAGCAGCCAGACGTGGGTGCGGGAAGAAAAATGAAATTCCTCGGCTAATGAGCACACGCAATTACCAGAATTTATGCAAGAGGGACGACTCGGTAAGGTATACCGTCGTCACCAAAGGCTGGACTGCTGTAGATATAGCATACAGCCACAGTATTAGTTATACCTAATATAGTTTGACATCCCAATGAAAAGAGCACTGCGCTCTGAGGGACGCTGTGGAGAGAGACATTAGAGCTGACTACTGACCACCTGGGTTCTCTACGCGCTACTATATAAAAGTACATAATATTTAATTTCTCCGGGACTATCTATATGTTACTGCACGAGGTGATAAGGGCGAATGGAATCGCCAACGGAAAAGTTAGATGCAATTCACACAAACTAGAAAAAAAAGCTGCACTTTTGTAATAAGAGAGAGACTTGGGAGGTGTTCTTAGTCACGGCAAAATTTTTATAGCGTTGCCACGTACCGCAGTCTTTGCAAGAACAGTTTCTTTGCGAGGCGCACAAGGTCGTCTTCGTTCGCCACGTCACTGTCCACCGTGGCCTCTGAAGTACGCGCACTCACACCACCACTCAGGGTGCGCGTCACGATGGGTACCGCCGCGGTTATACCTGCTGCACAGTGCGGAAAAAGACTCTAACGAGAAACAATCAATCAGTTGAAGCTAACAAAGTATAGGTTGAATACTCTATATCTCCATTAACTTCACGATAACGGGTTGATTATTAGTGAATAAAATGAAAGACGAAGTTCCATTTTTGAATTTCGCGCCGAAACACCAGCGCCGAAACGTCAGTGTGACGTCGCGGATTTAAGCTCTTTCTTTCTTTCTTTTTTCGTGTTTCCGGCGCTGTGACTTAAAAGTTCTTCGATGTTGCTAACTTTAGACTTCGCCTTTTTTTGCAGAACAGTGTATTCCATCTCCATCGACGAAAGGTCAACTTGGCCCGAGCAGACCTCGTCGTTATCTATAACGTCACAGACAGAGCTGTCGCGGAGACTTCCAGGACGACGTCGTCGCCCGTCGACTGTTCTTTCTTCTATTCTGGCCCACCAAGCCACCTCTCTCGGCAAGTGTACGTGGCTTTATTGGTATTGTAGACGGGTAGTTCAATAATACAGGCTCAACATATTTCTAGTGTCTTCTTTGAAGCGAACACTAAAGAAGAAGAAAAAAAATGGTCTCACCTGTATTAGTACGTTACACCGCTGCAAGACTTAAAAACGCAACTCTTAACGCGAGAAGAGGAATGCGCCAGAAACAGCACAAAATGTAGAGACAGGCAGCGCCGCCGCCTTCAAGTTCCCGCAACAACTCGACGTGACATCATTGATTTTGACAACGTCTGCTAGTGCCTAGTTAATTTTTTATCGGTAAGGATTGACTACAGTGTGTTCAAAAGGAACCGAAGATCGAACACAGCAAGTTTCTGGAGATTTTTACGGAGCCAACGCCGGCCCAAGCGCGATTTTTTTTTTTAATTCGTGACGTCACACTGACGTACCAGCACTGGAGTTCTGATGCGAAATTCAAGAATATCGAACTTTGAACTTCATTTTCTCTTCTACTAATAAATCCATGATTGCAAAATTATTGAAAATAGAGTAGGCAGCTTGTCCACGACGACATCGTGACGGACAGGGTGGGCGTTCACAGCAAATCGAGCTCTGGTATTTCAGTAAAATATCTCTAGAAAATACCTCCAGTAGCGGCCCAGCCAGTTTAGAATTTGGAGCAATTTTTGGAGAAGGAAGAAATGTCGTTCTGGAGCAGTTTAGCAGCAGCCACACCAGCATTTGGAGCAGTTCCAGATTAGAAAGTTTGGGTCTTTTTGGAATACTTAGTGTAGTAAAGCAGTAATTTGTAGCCATATGGCGAAGCTTATTATTGCTGTGCAGGCAGTAAGCGCTGATCAAGAGTGAAGCAAGACACAAAGCCAATTCAGCAACCAGTTAAGCTTGCCTTACCACGGGCGGCATACCATGCACGGTATGTTGCAAACATTTTTATTTGGTTAGGCAAGGAAGTGAATTTTGTAAACGATTAAATAAAATTTTTTACGCTAACGATAACAAAGATATGCGTCTGGGCGCGAGACATACATAAAATTACAAATGATCTGGAACAATTTGCGGCGTCAGGCACGAGTCAAAAAGTGATGGAAAACGTCTTATGCGCAATCCCAATGGCAAATGTGTGCTGACACGCTTTACCGCACTAGACAAAATGTGTATTACGCCCAATGACAATACTAGAAGCTCAACAAGAGACTACGCGTCTATGAACGGCGCCAAGACGAGATGCCTCCGTGCGGTGTGTCGCAAAGATGATGGCGATGGAGAACAACTTCCGTACCATCCCGTACACACGCTTTCGTTGTGAGGTAGTTTGTCGGCCTCGGCGAATATATACGAGTTGACTCGCCGTAAAACCGTAACGTTTGTCGCCAATACCTTTCGAAGCCCTACCTTTTACTGCACCCAAAGGCTCAAATCGCCACAGGCACGTCCGATATAGCTCTGAAGGCCTGTCAGTACAATTATTTGGCGTATAAATGCTCGTAATGTGATAGAATATGGCGGGTGCACGCGTGTATAATTAAGGTATACATACTGTGTGCCGGGATAACTGCCCCTTCCCACTCTTGGTATGCTTCACCCCAATACTTGGCGTATGTTTCACCGCGTAACACTTCTGATTAAGACGAAGCTGACTTTCGCGAACCAGTATTATGCAACACTTCGTGCTTTCCGAGCTTCGAAGCCATTGGCGAGGATTACAGAGGCGGGGTAGGCACCATTGCTAACAGCGGCGAATTGTTTGAATGAAAAAAACACGGCACCGAACAGCAAGAAGCTTGGTAGCGAACGTCGAAGTTGCTAGGCCTAGCGTTGCCGCGTAGGTGGCTACGGCTGCCAGCGGATCTGCGTGCGAGAGCGCCCGTTCGAGGCGGTGAGGTAATCAAAATGGCGGCGGTGGTGGCTTCGATCAATTCCGTTTCGGACCTGTAGTCATGGCAAAAAGTCCGGAAAATCGGACGGTGAAGGGTTTTCGCGTCCGAAATTTCAAACGTTCTTTAAGTTTGTACACGTACTCTATGGGGCACCGTGGCGCTGCCGCGAAGGTGTCCTAATTATTGGGCATGCCCGAAGAATAGGTCGTGGACTGTAGTTGCACAACCTTACTGAAAACATTGTATTGCAGTGAAAACGCGAAAATACCGAACTGTTGCACAGTTCGTGCAAATGGCATCTGAGTGCGCAGCCAGGAGCAGGCAAGTCAAATTGTAGCAAAATGGCGCATTTGGATCACCACTGTACAGTAACCTCACCTAAAATGTACAGTCGGCATAAAAAAGTATACGGACCGCAGGATGTGAGAAAAATAATCATGTAGATCCACAGCACTGTGGGAATATTTCCAGGTAGCTGCATGGTACCACGCATCGTTTGGCGTTCTGCAAAGCATCTACAGATAGACCATCGTGCCTGCGTGACGAGAGCGTATGTGTGACAACAGCAGCAAGGCGACGGCATGACTTGCTTGTACTCGCTGGCGGATCCAGAGGGGGCGTAGTCGTAATTACCCCTTGAAATAATCATAGATACCCGTGCATTTTAAATCTCGCTTTAACGTAGCAAAATTTCTTTAAAATGAAGATAACGATTTTTATTACAATGACAACTATATGGCATAGGAGGCTATGTACATGGACACTCCAGGCGCATTTCCACCGTAGTCGTGATGTTCCGTATAAAGTCCAAGTGCGATAACAACGCGGCCGCGCGTCGTATGCTCTAGGTGCGAGTGAAAGCCTGCGAGGGTGACCTGAGGATGGTGGCTTAATCTCGCGCGCGCAAAGGAGGAAGGAGGGGAGGAAGCGCGCCGTCTTCCACCGCGCCGGAAGGAAGGCACTTGGTGCCTCTGCCAAGGCACCCATGGGTGTTAAGCTCTGAATGCAGCTGTCTATGGCGCGGCCGATCGGGCCCTATCTGGAAAGCGATCTGCGATTAGTACCGAGTCTAGGTACACCGAGCGCTCAAGGCTTCGTGTGCGCTGTGTTCTCGCCTCGCCGCTTAGTTGGCGTTGAAGCGAGAGGCAGCGCGAAGGTCAGTTCGCTCGCTGCTGCTGCCGCTCTTCCTCACGCCAGCGTTTTTGACGAGCTTATCGAGCGAGATGCGTTTGTTTGCCTGTGCGTGCGTGACACCATGCTTGTTCACTTGTTAATAGGAAGCGAATGTTCAGGCCCTGGAGTTGCAGCAACCGAATATTTACGAATTTTACGTTCATGGAACTACCTCACAATTTTCCTGGAATTACTTAAAATTGAGCTCAGCCACATTATTAAAAATCTGATCACTATATTATTTGAACCTTAGCATTCAGCAGCATTTGTCCTGTAGCCTTCAGGCGGCATTCTTTAATTCATATATATATATATATATATATATATATATATATATATATATATATATATATATATATATCCGTTTTACTCTTTTGTAGCTTACCTTGTTTTCGAACTCCAGCTTTGTAGCCAATGCTGGTGGGAAGCTAGCTAGAAAGGAACTCTTTTTATGTGCCAGTGATCTAAAATTTTACAATTTATGTTTTATTTCCAAAACAGTGCCATGGCATATAACATACAGCTTTTCACTTAGTAAAGCATACCATCTTGAGCCCATCAACACTTTGAGACTGGTATCTAGTGCCTGCAATAAGATTCATATAGCAGTCATCGCTTTATCTGGATGGCTCCATCAAGATGAAGTTCTAGATAAGTGTTTTTATTTTTGTGCAATGTCTTTTCTCTATAGCATTAGCTTATGAAAACATGAGATGTTTTTACGACTTTACATACAGTTTTTATTTATGATACAGTGATCTTATTTACAGCAATGCTTTGTGTTGCGCTCAGTCCCAGAACTTGATGGTGCCGTCCCAGCCAGCGGTGGCCACCTTTGATGTTTCGTGTGGATGCCAGAGGGTGCTGATACACACTGCATCATGAGCCTTGAACTTCGTATACAACTTTGTCGTCTTCCAGTCCCAAACGTAAAGCTTCCCATCAGCATCACCGGATATCAAGTAGCTGCAGGAGAACAACGGAATTTTAAAACAAGGAGAAAAAGAAATGACCAAAGTGCTAGTATATGGTTTTTGATTTATTACACCATATCAGTACATGATGTGAATGCACCCTCGTGGTGACGATCACGAAGAAAGCTGCATTTGGGCAGCTTGACTAACCCCACCACAACCAGGTCACAAAGACAGCAATGAAGCAGATGGTGCAAGAGAATTCTTAAGAGCAAAATATCAAATATACAGAAAATATTTCTGATCAGAAAAGCACAAAGAAATATCAGAAAAGACAATTAGGGCATTATTTCCAAGGTAACTTTGTTTGATAAGGCGTGCAAGCTGTTCTCTGTTTGTTTGTACGTAAGGTAGACAGGTAGACAATAGTAAAAGAGTTGCCGATATGTTACCGTGGAATAAGGCGATGATGATCTGTTATGTCTCGTTATGCAAGAGGTGGGATTAACTCTTAAATTTGCTAAAGGGCATATGTGGAGACCATTTTGAATTGCAGTATTTCAGATCTAAATGCTGTTAGCAAGTGGTACTCGTAATGAACCTAAAATTTCTATCTTCTTAAATTTCACAAATAATTCAGACGTGCGCATTGTACAGCGGGCCTGCAATGGAACACTGGCTATAGTCTTTAATGTTCTCTTGCTACTGGAGAAAGATTTTGGTCAGAGCTTGCTAGCATTCCTATGCATTGCAGTGTTACTTTTCTTTCTGGTTAGCTGTAAGAAACCTAATCTTAACCTAACATGTTCTATACTTCGGAAACATAGGTAGCTCCTTGAAGCAACAAAAGAGAGGCTAATACCCAAACAGTTTGGGCCAATGTTGGTTCAACATTGACTCTGATTCTTTTCTTACTTTGCAAAGGAGAGTGACATGCTTACCTCATGTCTGGTGAGAAGTCCAATCCACAAGCGTAGCCGGCAACCTAAAAATACAATAAAAGGTCAATGTTTAGTCAAACAGGAGGCACGGGAGACAGCACAAACAAGAAGTGTGACCCAGAGTGTCGATAACTTTTGACAACACATACCATGTGTCCCTCAAATGTTTTTTTCCGGTTCAACTTGAAACGATTGAGGGCTGAGAAGATCATGATCTTGTTGTCCATCGATTGGCATGCCAACCATTTTCCTGTGGGAAAAGCCATGGAAATGTTATTCCACATGCTCGTAGGGGATGATAATTTAAAAGCGTCCAAAATTGGGTTTGGGTAAGCCCATACTCCATTTCATACATTGTACGCAATGCTACGAAGGCAAAGAGATTTCTCTCAGTGCTTGCATTTGCGACCAAACAATAGTTCATCACATATTAAACATATATGGTTGCATCATGTATCATGTAGTTTGATATAACAGTGAGTTTACGCTGCAAAATATGCCAGAATTTGACGCGGTGAGCGGTTGACGTGTTTCTGCAACCAGTGGATGCAGTGAAGTGCTTGTGCTTGTGGCCAATATACATAGTAAATGTCACATACCAGATGCACGGAGGTGCAAAATTTACATACAGTTAAACCACAATATGACAAAGTTGGTAAAATCTGCAATTTGCTTTAGTATATTAAAATTTGATATTTTATGCAAAAGGACTACAGCCGATAAATTCTTCTTACATGGACGGGCCACAAAATTTTCCACATTAGCAGGCAATTGGAACAGCACATTTGAATTAGAAAAAAAAAAAATAATTTTGTTGAATTCCAGTTGGCAACCAAAGATAGAGTTTTATGCCGCCTCAACGATATCTTCACACTGGCAGTATGAAGTAAAGCCAGCCAAGCTTTCACGGCCAACTTCGCCCTTGCAGACGATAGTGTCACTCGCAGCGGGAAGATGCTATCATGAAAAGCGGCGGCAGCTGGGGACAAATGCTTCACCTGCTTCTTGTTTCAACACATCTCTGAAACTCGAGATTATGCAACTTCCCAGCACTAAATGCACAAAAAGACGGCACATGATGCAATGCCATCTCAGCTCGCCCATTATTTCCACATGCGGCAGATTACCTCTAAAACAGGGCGCGCGGGCTGCGTGTGTGCTCAGCCACGCTAACAGCCATGTGCAGCCACGACCACGCTAGGGAAGCAGTTGCAAACCAACCTGTGCACAGGGCACTATAGGATCTTATCGCACTTGGATTTTATACAGAACATGACGCTCCTCTGCTTCAGCGGTTGGTTTCGGTCACGCGATTTGAGAGAAGCATCCGCAAGGAGCCGCATGTAATTCAACCATTTGACCATCTGCATCTACGGAAGTTTCCATTCATTGTCTCAGTATCCCTTCGTTGCGGCAGTGAGATTTTGTTATACTGAAATTTTGTAAAAACACACTTCATTATTATTGAGGTTCAAAATATAGTGTTCTATGGACAAGGAACTATGAAAAGTTAAATAGTACTTTGTTACATCGAGGTTTAACTGTATGTGATTCAACATAACCTGATGTCCACAAGTTGTAGTTATATAGTTAAACCTTCCTTCTTTTCACAAGCCAGGTGGATTTGTCATTCCATTATTTTGTGTATGCAGCGATGGCCATCACCAACTGCCATATTTTGACACTAAAGCTGATTCTCCTCCCTCTTTCACCTAGACATATGAGAAAAAAAGTTTTGACTCAATTGTAGACATGGTCTGTACTTAGTATGTCTCCGCAAATGTCAAACACAAGGAACACAAAGCCATAGCCAGCAACAACTTGAAAATGCAGAGCCAAATATGCACTGCTGCACAACTCAAAGAAAATTTGTGTAGATCAATTATGCTTGCTCATCTCTGTGACTTTACAGCAGAAGTGAACTTCTTTCAATATTGTCATGTCTCGGGTACTCACGCTTTCAATTGCGCGATCACAGAATTGGCAGGTGCAGTGTGGTTATGTGGCTGGAGCTCGTACTGAATTTTTAGGTTGTCACTGAGCATAGTGACAAACACACAACACTGCCTTGAAGTCGCTACAACATACCATTGGGCGATAGTGTGACTGCAGGCATGGAGTGCATGGAAGGGTCCGCAATGTATTTCATGTCGACAGGGATGTCCCACTCCCACACACGCATGCTCTTGTCGTCAGATGTGGAGACGAAGCGGCGGTTGTCATCCACGAATGTGATGGTGTTGACAGCGCCAAGATGCCTGTCATATTCCTGGACAATCTCTTTGGTTCTGATGTCCCACTGTTTATGGATAAGAGGAAATGGAAAGTGCAACTGTAACATGTGATTGGCACAAATACTGATAGCAGCACTGATACCGATTCATAATCTTTGATATTAGAAACGACAGATATGCCTACAACTTATGTTGTTCTCTTAACACTCTGTTACATGAACCTAGTTAGAAGTCATTACAGGTAAACGAGTTTTCGTTGTATGCATATTATGAAAGTGAACCAAACAGCAGTAGTAATGAATACTTTTATGAGAGCTTGTAAATTAATGACATCCAAATTATTAAAAATTTGTGTAATACTGCTTCAACTGATGCCTTTCAATTAGCTCATACAGGCAAAATGAAACATTGTTTTTTTCATGTCCAGAGTGCATACAGATATATAAACTGATCTCTGAAATTATATACTGTTACAGACAGCAATCTAAAGCTCTCTAAAACAGATGTTGAGAAATGCAACGTGTACATAATGACACTACAGCCTAACACAAAAGCAACTGAAAACTCATTTTTTGTCGTCACATCACATGCAGCACTAATAAGCATAACAAAATTTGAAAGAAAACTTAAAGCGCAGATGGTCCACTGTCTTTTCAAGTAAAGAACATCACGAGAAAACAGTGAGCTTTCATCATAAATCGCACATAACTCGTGACCATAAACAAAAGCTAAGACTTAACACTGTGGTACTTGCAACTATAGAAGGAATATTACCTTTTCTCACATGAATACCTGGCAAATTTTTTTCAAATACTAAAAGTTAACGACTGCAAGCAAGCAACAGAAATAGAACAATTCAAGGCAATCAGAAGCTGAAACAGCAAGACTCACACAGACTATCTTCTTGTCTGAGGTGCCAGCCACAAACAGGTTCTGCTTGTCGTGGTCAGGGTTGAACTTGACACAGTAAGCCACTTTGCGATTGGTGAACCTTGCTATGCAGTTGCCTGTATAAATGCAAGGAAGTGTTGCAAGGCAGTGAGACCATAGGCATGTGTTTGCTCAAAGAAAATATTTCTTAGCAAACCAAAGTGAAAAGTTTGACCATTCTAGAAAAATGAACATTACAGTGGTAAAAACATGCAATATACACAGCTGTGTGAGCATGTTGTGGATAAAAAAATGTGGTTTTGCACCAGGAAAAACAATCCAGCATCTGCGCTTTACAGAGACTCCGTAAAGTGAAATGGAAAGCAAGTTGCAGTTGCTCAAACAGGCAACAAGTGTCATTCGTGAATGTCCAGTGCGGAACTTCGTCGAATTTCAAACTGGGACACACATGTCACTCACCCGTCTCTGTGTCCCAGAGCTTGACATAACGGTCGTAGCCAGCCGAGAGGAAGCGCTCGCCCTTGTTGTCAAAGGCAATGTCCCTAACCGCCTGCCGGTGGCCGTTGTACGTCCGGATGCAGCGCCGCTCGTTGTACACCTCCCACAACTGCATTCCAAAAGTGCTAGCCGTGAACAAGACAAGTCTAAAAAGGCAGTTTAGAGTTCTACTTATTAGAATGAGGTTGTCATGGACAAGGATGACGAGTAATACCCATGCCACAAGGGCACAACAGAGATGAACTGCTATGTTGCTTTAAAGTTTAATCTCACTTGTGGGGCAGTGAATTCTCAACTCATTTGTCTGTCAAATGCATACTTTCTCATTCCCAAGCTAGCAGCTGCGACCGCATGCTAAAAGCACATTTCTGAGGTAATCTGAAATAATTCTGCAAGCTAGCTTTTTAAAATTATATTACGATTGGCAAACAAACTTATTGAATTCACTGCAGCTATTGTCATTGTGACATTCAATGTCATAATAATGATATGTGTGTTTAGCAGCAACTTTACATGCAATTGCATCCTTGCCTGTGGTGCCCAGGTGTAAAATTGATTCGGCTTTGTTAACAGTGTCTCACCATGTATTATCTGCAGTCAGTCAATGAATATCAATTACCTGATGGGGGTTATCATTGACTATCATGCAATTGCTGACCACTGTGAGGTATACTTTCTCAAATCCACTGTCTTTAGGAATATTTGTCATCCTTTATTGAAGACACAAGCATGGACATGGAGAAATTCCTGAAGCGAAAAGCATGCAGACTAGCAGATATTGCACCATACACACCATGTAGAAGTCGAGAACAACTGTGCCCACCCTGTAACCCTTCGCTGCAGTTTATGTTCGACACTGCCACATATGTAAGTCGGCACCGTGAGCAGAACCGGCAGATTCAACATTCAGCAGTGAATTACACAGTGGAACGTTGCCAACATGCTTCCCTTACTGTAACATTTCTCGAGTCTGACACTTAACAGCATGTTAGCAGTTACAGAATATGTTTTTCCAACCACTCTATCAAATCCTGACATTCTATGAGAAACATAACTGTAGAGCTCTGCTGTATTGTGGCAAAGTACTTGGCACCATTCCCAAGGCAAACGTCAGTATGCACGAAGCCGTACGAACAGGGTAACAAGGAAAAGACAGCCTGTGCATTGAAAGAACAGTGCCTGCCAGCCAGTTGAACAATGGGGACATTGCGAAGAGTAGTGGCCATTGCATGTCATAAAAGTGAAGTGCGCCAGCTTGTTCTGCAGCTAGAAAAAGGTACTAGAGGCCTTTTGTTGTGCTGAAAGCCAACAGTATTTTTGTTACGAGAGGGCACAGGCGACATAGAGTGCAGCTGTTGCTAGTATTAGTAACGTTTCAACACCACCTGTGCGCTGCTCCACAAAGCTTGAATTGGCATAGCACAAGTTGGTTGCCTCATCAGGCAAGTCGGCACTCCTGCCTATCTTACTCTGTGCTTTGGGCAAGGTCGTACCTTGACTTTGCAGTCCATACTGCAAGAGAGCAGCAGGTGGGCGGACCGAGGGAACCAGCGGATTGCCGACAGGCCCTTGGAGTGGCCCGACCACGTGTGGATGAGACGCTTGGGCAGGAAGCACTTGTCGGGTGGCTCGCTCGAGCGGAGGTTCACGCCCACATCCTGTGGAACGTGCAGGAACGACCGGCCCTGGTAGTCGTATGGGTCCTTGACTGTAGCGGCATGAAGCACATGTGTCAGTAATCATAAGATTAGCAGAGTGACGTCAAAGTCTCGGGGTGTTCGTGGTTGTGGGCTGTTTAATCTAATCGGGTGTAACGCTGGAAACAGAGTTGAAGGAAACAGCAAGGACAGCATTTAACTACCAAATTACTTTTAACGAACAAATTACACAAACAATAATGCATTCACAGCTTGTCATTACAACCTATGTTTGCATTAATAAAAGCAGTTCAAAATGTTATGCATGTGCATTTTTATTTGCTAGCTCCTCCTCAACGTGCCTTGTTCAGCACTACAAGATGAAAAGAGATATTGAGTGGAAGGCTGTCTGGTAGAGGTGAATTGCATTAAGAACGGGTGAAAAGCACAAATAGCAAGCTGTCACCCTTCCACTAAAGCAGCTGATCATGTGAGAAATACACAACCATCTAATCACTGCCATTTGTAATGACTGTGAACAAGGCTGCCACAGGGGAGCTGAAAGACCTTTTTCTGCTAACTTTTAAGCATGTTTCTTCCTAATGACATTAACGCTTAACCCTTTAGTGTTCTCTATGGAGTTGAGCACGTGAACATCATGCTATATTTCACATGAGCTCACTCATCTGCTGTCAAAAAACAAACCATGAACAGAGCACACAAACTGAACCAGGGTGTTGAACCTAGTCTAGGTTGGTCACCCGTGAGCAAAAATATGGAACAAAGACTGAATTTATTTGTAACTCAGACATCCAAACTGAAATTTATGAGTGCGCTGTGAAATTTGCAATGCTGAGTTCAGATCACAGTCCTAAGAATAGAGTGACGTGCATAGGCAGTGAAGAAAATTTGATTTACCATGAAACCCCTGGTAAGTATACTATGCGATGCAAAACCGGAACAGCTCTACAGACAATGCACTTCAAAACCATAATAATGTTTAACGTGACCTTGATGAGAAAGAAAAAACACGGAGGGGCCACTTACTGTGCAACACCGTCTTCTCTTCCATCGGCTTATCCTCGGTACGTCGACCCTTTTTGTTCCTTTTTGCCATAATTTCATCCAGTTCTTCCTGCTCCTCCTGCAAATTGCACAGCATCGCAATAACTGTGAGTCACAAGCCTTCTCATTTGTGCCATGTCAGAAAGCAGAGAAGACATTATAATTTCTCCATGGCTATTTCCTTACTCCCCCATGCAAAACAAAACTCCCTTTCAAAAATTCCACAAGCCACAGGACTGCTCTGAACAAAGCTGTGAACCTCTTAGTGCAAGATCATTTGTCAGCAGGAAATTTACATTTCTGGGTTTAGCACAATGTGGTGTTTACAGTTTCTAGCATTTCTTTACCTGTAAATGCAGGACTGTGCCTACATGGGCTGGTTGGTTTACCAAAAAAATGCAGTACACGGAATGGAAGAACTTACACAATGAAACAGTGTTTTTCGTACCTTTACCTAAATTCGTCCTATAACTTAGGGTCCTTCAGTTTTTGGTAAAACCCGGTAATGCCCGATTTTTGTACCCCAAACATATACTGCATCCACATGACAACGGGATAACATATACAAATGCGCTCTTGCATTCTACATTTATTTGGACGTTTCGTCTCACTTTTTAGATTTTTGTGCCTGTCAGTGTTTACCTTTATGCAGAGGGCTCCCAGTTTGTGTCGAGCACTAAAAACCAACTGCACTCGTGCGTTCTACGCCTTGTGCTGTAGTTTCTTCACTCTGTGTCCTGCCTTCATGCTGTTTTTTCTTCGTTGTAAACAACGTATTGCCTCAATGCTCTTTACACCAACATCTAATCATTTACCCCAGCAATGCAATGAATTGATAGGTTCAGGTATTAGAGAGCTTCAGTTTGTAAGCATATTGTAAGTAAGTTGTCTGTAAGTATATTACCTTTTGTGGAATACTGGGTTATCAGGGAGGTGTACTGCAGCATTAACGCTGGTAGCGACAACTTTAGACACAGAGAGCACACAAAGCTAATACTGCTAGCGACCAGTCACATTGTACTTGACAGCTCATGCAAAGTGTCTGTAGTGATATAATCGTTAACATGCAGCCCTTTTATGATTTTTCGCAACACAAAAATGTTTCAAACACATTGTAGTTAGACTGAGCGTCACAATGTGTCGCTACCTGCTTTGCTGCTGCCATCCACACCTCAGGTAACCAAGTAATCCGTAAACAGTAGGAAGTTTATGGACGAGTTAAAACTCTCTATTTCCACGCAACAGCAAATTTATGCTTGAAAAATATCTTTGCGAGTTGCACTCCAAAAGCCTAAATGCAAGCTATGCATGGAGAGGCTCAGCTGTACCTCACTTGGCTTGACATTTCGTCTCTCATCTTTGTATGGGGCCCAGGGTCCGGCAAAACCATCAATGTCTGAGGGGTCATTGTTCTTCGCTTTCTTCCTTTTGTCGCCCGGTCGAGGTTTTGTTTTTTCAAACACGGTCAGGGAACTGCTTGAAGAAGCACCATCCGAGGAACTGACCATCTTGTGGCCCTCGTCCATGGATCCGTCTGCCGTGGGGTCGAGTGCATAGCCTGCATAATGAGACAGGAGGATATCTGTAAAGTCTAGAGCAATAACTGAATATTAACAAATATAAAGTACTACATGTATCCTGTGTTTTTCGCCAACATGCCACTTACCACTTAAACAGCGTTCCTTTAGAAACAGCTAACTCTTACAAGTGCTCAGGTGTCCGTGTAACTACAAACCTGTCAGGGCCAATTCCCACCGAATAAGTTATTAACAACGCTAACTGTGTGTTAGGCTACTTGCACCGTAACTTCGCTAGCTCAACTTCTAACCTAAAACACCTACTCTATAAAACTCTAATATGTCCTAAATTAGAATATGCTACTTTTGTGCGGGATCCTGGCCAAGAAAACCTGAAAACGGCTTTGGAACTTGTCCAAAATAACTCGGTTCGATTTATCTTTTCTAACTAAAATAGAACTGCAAGCATTTCTTCCACGAAGCATAATCTTCGTCTTCCTTTGCTGTCTGGTCGACGTAGAATTGCGCATCTAGCACTCTTTCATAGGATTTATCATGATCCTACACTGCACAGGCAATTCTTTACAAGACCGAATTATGTATCACAGCATGTTGCTCACTATCATAAAGTTGGGACCTATCTATGCCACACAAAAAATTTTCCCATCTTTTTTTCCCTTTCACATGTATAGATTGGAACCATCTTTCCGCTGATATCGTACATACTACTGATAACAGCCGTTTTCGTGAAGCTTTAGCTAACATTGTATAACCAGGAACTTCTTTTTTTGTGACACAGCAGCTAACATTGTATACAAAGAAACCTCTTGCATTCTGGCATTGTGTCTTGTTCATATTAATCTTGCGCTTTGTTTACCTTCTATGTTCCCCATTTTTTTTTTGTACCACTCCCCCTATAATGCCTCTGGCCCTGAGGGTATGATAAATAAAGGGAATAAAATGCACACGATCCCAGACAGTGGCAGCAGAGCACGTGCTTGTAACTAATCAGTTTCTATTGCTGATTCTACAGTTGCCGCCACGGTGCATCGCTAAACCAAAAAGCACTCACCATAGCTGTTAAACGTTAGCCTTTGCGACTCAAAGTGGAAGTCGTTCACATGTGCAGGCTCGACGTATCCAGCCAAGGTGTTCTTAACAGCTTTTTGCTGCTGACTCTTGAAAGGGTTTTCCGGCCCAACCTGCAAGATGTGCACGTGAGATATGGAAACATTACGATGGAGCCGGAGAAGAGGACGTGTTGATGAGAACGCGGCACAGGCTACCGTGTGACTAGATCAGTGAATTCAGATATTTCAAAATGACAATCGAAGCGGGCAAATATGACTTCTTATGACAAATGCTTTCATGTTAATCACACGACCACGTAAAACAAGAGCGATTGATACTCACGACAGGAGCGAACAGGTTTTCATATTTCGGGTTGAACAGAAGTTCTTTGCTGGTAGGGTCAATTGGTTTGACACCGCAAACCGACTCCTACAGGAGTAAGAAAACGACGCTTTACTAATGCGATCACAAATGAATAGTAGTATGTTCGGAAAAACGCATCGACAGCTGAACGTGCTCGGGTTCATCGCTTCCTCACCTTGATGGCAACATCTGGAGCTGCATTTAATTGGTACTTCTTCCGAATTGCAACAACAGACTGCGTCGTATTCGGTAGCTTTGAATAATCCTCCTTGGGTTCTTCTTTTTCCGCCCCATCGTCTTCGTCGCTACTGGCGTACTCGCAGATTGACAACATCGCCGCCATATTGACGTTTGACACCATTAGGACCGCATTTATAAAATAGAGTCTAAAGTTCAATTTAAAGGGCTCCTATTACCAATACTCCGCTAAATCTAATAAAGAAAATTATGTGATAACATTTTCGCAATTATTCATATGAGAATAGTTATCATAAGAAGTGTCATCTAGGTCGCCATCTTGTGCTGAAGGTTGTGCAGGAGTGCTCGGCTGGTTAGTGAAATGTTGTTTTTAGAGTGTTTCACCGCAAGTTCTTAACATATCTGTTGCGTGTAGGTTTTAATCTACTGAAGAAAGTGTCGTCGGCAACGGGTGGTTCCGACACGGGGTGCCCGTATAGAATTTAGATGTAAAGGTGAGCGATTTCTTTCCATCGTTTTGATCCTCAATTTCCTTGCGTTTTTGCGCGTCCCATTTGCCAAGCGCTCCAGAAAATCGCTCGTGAATTTCTCTGTTTTTTTACTCTGTGTTCGCCGCGTCCTGTGCGCCTTTGCGTGAACTTGCTGACTGCACCTAATCTCCAAACTTCCTGTATATACATAGGCTTAATACGAGGAATCATTACATGTTTAAAGTGCGGAAACACGTGTGAACTCTTCTTTCTTGCCTTGTTTTTGTCGGTTGTGCATCGATTTCCTTAAATTTACTCATGCTTTACTTCCACCACGACGCAAAGAGCTACAGTCTAATTGCAGTAGACAGCCCAGGAGAGAGCCCAGCGCGCAGACCGCAGTGATCACCCCTAGCTGTCTCTCGCGCTCGGTGTCTGAACGCATTATCCGAGGCGTTCCTGTTGCGTGCCAAACTTAATATGCATATTACGCCTCGATCGCTTGCATAATGTCTGCGTTGATGTTATAAGCGAGCGCTGAATCGAGATCCGTGCTGCTACGAACGGGGCCCTGTAGAACGAAACATAGCTTCTGTCGAAGTGGGTGAGGTCATTCCTTTTTCCGCTTGCGCTGTTTTTTTTGTATGTAGACTTTTTTTTTTCTTTTGGCACGCGCGCGGGATTCCTTGTAACGAACGACACGGAGAGCCTCGATGATGTTTCGAAATCTTGCACCGAGCTCGCGTAGAACGCGATAGGACGAGGTTACGACAAGCCCGTACTTGGCGGGCCGCGCCTTTTGACTCATGCCGGCGACGCGCTCGGGGTTCTCCGCTGCGGGAACAGTGCCGGTCAATCATCGCTGTGTCGCGGCTTGACTTTCCGGACTTCCTC
Source organism: Dermacentor albipictus (assembly GCF_038994185.2). NCBI lineage: Eukaryota > Metazoa > Arthropoda > Arachnida > Ixodida > Ixodidae > Dermacentor > Dermacentor albipictus. The sequence continues at coordinate 113,792,068 of NC_091825.1, read as the reverse complement.
ATCCTGCGCTGTCTGAGAATGTGACGGCTTCGCCTCTCTCTCGGCGGTTTCACGCCGAACTGGCGTCTGTGGGACGAAAAACAAAAACAAAACCAGCTTTTCGCATGACACTTGTCGGTTTCCGGTCGGAATTGTTTACGTTCGGATTTGGGCAGGGGCGGGACCGGTGATGTGTCAACAACTGCTTCAATCTCCTTGTCCGCTAGCGATCAAAAGCGTTTTACATGCTCTCGATAGCCTGCGTTATGCCATCAGGATTTTGGTCTCGGGAAAAAAAAAAAAAATCTTAGAGTACTTTTGGGTGACTGTAGGAATGTTCCTGGTTACATACCATTGAATGTACGATAGCGCTTGCGAAACGTTTGGCCCAACACCTTTTGAATGCTGTTTTTCGTTGGTTTAAGAACTGCTGCATCGAATTGCACGTCCTGCAGCCCGAGCACGTCAAAAATTTTATTCGTGTGCCACTGCTAAAGAAAAAAAGGGGGGGGGGGAGGTTTTGATGACATCTTGTGCGTAAATTTGTCTCTGTGAAGTGGATTTTTTGGTATAGCTTGTCTACTTCACATTTTGCATGCGTTTGTGTGAAATGCACTGAATTGATAAACCATCGTCTTTACTTGTAGCGAACGTTGCGGAGCAAATATAAGAGTTACGTAGTAGGTACATTTATAAGTGCAAGAGCGAAAAAGAAGAAAGAATGTGAGTTTGGATTGATGAGGTCAAACACCAGAGTACAGTGCATACTTCTGACTTTGCGAAAGAGGATTTCCTCTGTAGATGTAGGGCACTCGTCCACTGGCGGCTTTCTAAACATTTGTCTTTTGTGTTTGCAAACGTGTCAGCATTGCTCTGTGCTTCTCTTTCTTTTTTGTTCCCTTTTTTTTTCTTGACGTTGAGCCGAGAACAGCAGTGTGCTTCCAAAAGAACAGGATGCAACATCACTCGGCAAGCGCTTCAGCTGTACCAGCAGCATTTGGCAGCTGTGGTTGGTCTCACTATGTCATTGGAGTTGACAGATATTAATCAGCTTTTACTCTGGTATAGTAAGTAGCCTTTGAATTGTAAGAGGTGCCTGTTCGCTAGCCCACCGAGATCATGTGAAGCCTTATGTAGACAAATAGGTGAGTAAGAAGTTTTGGGGCAAGAGGCTTAAAGTTGAAGATGGTCTTCAGGATGGGGAAAAGTAAAATGAAGACTGCCAAAAAGCTTGAATCTTTTTATTAGTGAACATCCTTCACACATACATGTCTTCTCAGCATATAGTTTGGGCAGTTTTCATTCCAAGCTGCTCCTCTCCCAAGTGTCTTTTTTTTTTTTTACATAGTGGAGAGTGATTTGGAGCCTTTCACTGTGTCATTTCTCGTGACCTTCTGTTCAGCTTTCTTGTGTAAAATCCCATGAATTCAATTATTTGTGCTGCTGTGGGTGACTTTATTTCGGCACTTGTGAAAACAAGTTTCTCACTCTCCTGTTTTCTTGGTGGTGGTGTCTGGGCCTCAGTGTGTGGCTGAGCAGCCCGAGGCAGGCAGGCGGCAATGCCACTGGTGCAGCGGCTGATCGAACCTGTGCACGTGTCCCGGGGCACCTTGCCCCTGGATGCAAGAGGTGCTCCTGCAGTACAGGTACGTCGAGGCACAGTGCGCGTGTGGCATTTGTTGAAGTCTGCTAAAATGCAGATGCGTTCCTGTTGAGACGATTCTTTGTTACGGAGTACAGAACCGGATAAAACAGAACAAGGGGTTTGCAGAAAGAAATCAACAGTGGTTGGCCTAGAGAAGCCTTGCTCCGGAGCCAACATTTTGACAGGAAGGGCGTGTTTTGCAGTTGCCTCCACCTCCTGCAGCGCGCAGAAGCGTGGCCTTCGAAATTCAGTTCTATTGTTTAGGTGACTCCTGTCGTGTCAGTATCAACTGAAGTTTTGGTGACATAAGGCCTATCAGCGTAAAACTATCTGGAACGTTTGTTCGTAGTGTCTTGTAGATAATTTATTTGTATTTGACCCATTTTAATAAGTAACTGTTTTTGTTCCGTTGCTTATAGCAAAAAACGCATGATTGTGCACTGCGACAGGTAGTGATGATACTGATCATTGCACGTTTCTGCAGGTTCCTAGTGAGCTTGAATGTGTGACCAACGGCTCCTTGGCCAATGTCGTGCGGCAGTTATCATCGCTGTCCAAGCATGCACACGACCTCTTTGGTGCCCTGTTCCAAGATGCCACAGCCCTGGTCACCCGAGCGGCAGCCCTCCAGGAGAGGGTTGACCGGCTCGCTCTCAAGGTCACCCAGTTGGATTCAACGGTGGAAGAAGGTGAGCGTGCACGTGACATGCGCAACATTTTCGTACTTATGGCCCTATAGTTGGACGCTGGAGGAAAATATAATGCTCCTGTGACACACTGAAAAATGTCATTTGTATCTGATGGCATTTTATGCACCGAGTGACATGTTCAATGTGATGCTACATGACAAAAATAATTTTTGTATACTGTGGCAGCGAGGATGTTAAAGAAAATGAAGTTCATAATAAAGGTTTTAGTGTATATGCAATGTAATAGTTATATAAACTAAGCCAGGGTAGTGGTCGAGCCAGGTACTTATCTAATACATTGGTCAGCAAGCAATGTTTGCTATGGCAGAGCATGGTAATGAAGCGTCGCTGTAGGCCACAAATGTGGTCAAAGATTGGGTAGATTGTCTTATGAGAAACTAAACGAATGCTAGGGGATTGAAAGTATGTCATCATAGTTAGTTGCTCTGTTTTCTTTTTATTCTCGTGTTTGTTTACTGCTACTTTATTGTCGAGTATCTACATTATACTGAGAAATGCATTAAGCTGACTTTTGCAAACATTTTGTAATGTGAACTCATTTGATACATATTGCTTGATTTGGTGAAGGCTGTGTTGGGTACACTTCTGCAGAGAGCATGGGTTTTGCATGGCAGAAAATAAAGAGCTTGCAGGTGCTATTGCATTGGTCCAACATGATGATGTAGGCACCACACGGACAACTGACAATCTTATTGGCAGGGCTGCTTGTCATGCAGGGCTGAATTGACACAGTTGACAAGATGTCCCTTAGTCCCTGCTTTTCCTTTTATTGCACACGTGGTGTTGCATTTGTGTGCTAAAAGGCAGCAAAAAAAATGTACCATATTTACCCACGCAAAGTGCCATAATTTTTTCTTCTGAATCTTGGCAGGGTGCGGCTCTTGCACAAGTCAAGCACATTACTAACTGGAAAAGTGGTGGACGGCACCATGAATGGTGTAAAAAGATAATGGAAACGCTAGCTGTGCATTACTCACGCACATTTACACAAGATTCAGCACCACTGACCAAGCTTCGCTTTATTATTGAATACTCCAGCTCACGACATCGCATACGGTGACGTGTTCGCTTCCACCAATGAGAGAGGACAGTTTGGTCACGGCGACGCAAAGCTTTGTCTCCTGGTTCCTTGCCACACCCAACAGGTGGTGTTGCCTTGCACGCGCCGTACTGCCATTGACCTAATTTCTTCTTGGACATTTCATCGTAATAATGCTGTCATTCAATCTTCATTACGACACCTTTGTCATGCCATCGTTGTCACTATGTCATCATCATACAGCCATTGTCACGCATTTGTTGCCATATTGTCGTCGTGATGCCGTAGTTGACCTTCTAACACCGTCATTCCAGCTCCGTCATCAGATTCTCGTCATGGCGTCATCGTCATGCTGTCGTTGCCATACAGTCATCGTCACACCATTATAGTCATATAGTGGTCATCATGCTGTCGTCGTTATATGATCGACATCAATTCAGAATTGTCATTGCACCTTCATCATACAATCGTCATTCCATTGTCAACATCCTGTTGCCATCATACTACCTTCGGCTGCCCCAGTGTATGCTTGAAAAGCCAGCGAACATTGTAGATGAGCATAGTAGTTTATACGAGAGCGTTATAAAACATCCCCATGCTGAAATTTCATGGTCGAAGCAGGGCCTTCAGACCCACAAGTGATTCGGTGAGAATTTACGTCACACTTGTAACTGACCTGTGAGCTATTTTTTATCTCTAAAGTAAGGGGCATAGGTCTTAAATGACTATGTACACTATTTGCATGTCTTATTCTTAAGTCTTTGGCTCTTGTAGTTATGCTTGGAAAGCTTTTGTTAGTTTGTTTTAATCAGTGCCTTAGGAGCATGCACGGTTAGATGCGTACTGCACTTTCAACTTTTTTATCGCGATATCGTTAAGGGCGCCGCATCGCAGAAAACCTGGCGTTGGCGACCAGCGAGGGAAAATTGCCGTATATATTTAGGTGCATGTACATGCCACGCCTTGCTATATGACATGCAGTGTATATGGGTTATATTGCCACACCTTTCTGTCACTAAAGTTGCTCATACCGTGTCTTACATTCTTGACAAATTTATTTCTCGGAATCTTGAGAATGACAGCCCACAAACAAATGTCACGAAACAAAACACTTACAGCGCATGCCTTTTATGTTAGATCTTCTCTGACCAAAACATTAAAAGTGGGAAACAATAACAAGCCTTAAAATTGTGTAATTTTTTTTGGCGTGGCTTTGCACTACCTGCGGCATCAGCTCGCTCAAGAAGCTGTGTTTCTATGAGAAAGGTCGCCTTAGTGCATAGCGTTCACTGCCAGCGTTTTTCAGTAAACATTACAGTTACATAAGCTGCAGTTACTGAGAAGTGTGAGAAGCAGTCAGGGATCTTTGAATGCTATTGTGTTTTAAAGGCGAAGCTTAACCGTCCTCAAAGCTTTGTCTTTTCCTCACCCTTGAAAGAGCAGGGGGGAGCAGTACTGCACAAAATAGTGTGAATATGTGTAGTCAATAAAGGCAGTACAGCAACACGTGAGCTTTGCTGTGTGGGCAAAGTTCTTGTGACACCAGTGTCATTTAGTGAGAGAAACGAGGTGAAATGAAGGGTTAAATTTTTTGTTAGTAGCAACCATATGAAGCTTTCTGTCTTGACTATTAGGCGAAAGAAAGTGTAGAATAATATAACTGTTTTTTTTTTATTATTATTGAGATGTAGAATCAATGAGTAAAAGGGAAATGGGACATAACTGGAAACACTCCCAAATTTTTCATGTTTTAAAATTTAGGCTCATTCTATGAAGTTATGAATGTTGCATCAAGTTTTGCAAGAAGGAATTCTGGTCGCCAAATGATCTCGCTCGTTGGACTTTGTACCTTCCATTGGAAGCTTTCCGATGGTAAAAAGATGCTAGAGGAGGTAGCTATTGCAAGCAAGTTTTATTCAGACAAGTGCTGTAAGGAAGCAAAATCGGCACCAGCAAAGTCACTGTAATCTAAATAGGCTGCTTTACTTAGTCTCTGCAGTCCCATGTTTGCTGCCGCTTATGGCTGGTTGGTCTAAAGCTAAACCATCGTTAATAAAGTGCATATTTGTCACACGAAAGGTGTCTGCTCAGGGCAGGTTGTAAGAAGGAATGAGTGCTATTCCCCTAATTGGGTACATTGTCAGGAACAACAACTTTTCTGTCACTGAACCAAACTCGCTGTCTTTTGCACAGTTCCGAGAGCACTGTTGGCTAAATAGTTCTACACTTCTAGCTCCAGGTCTCGCGAAATCTTGTGATAGTTAAATGATCACTGAAAGTGATCAACTGAGAATACCGCCCATGAGAGACATGGCGTGCTCCACTATGTAAGTTCATCACTATAAGTTCTTTGCAAGTGCTTTATGTTCACTATGGTTGCTGGCATGAAATTTATTATATTTCTGTTTCAATCTATTGCTTGATAGCTCACATGTGGGGATTTGAAGTGTTAAAAAAGCATTCTTCTTACAAGTAGTGACTATTTGATTCTGTTTATGACTCAAATAGGGCAATGTTTGGTTCTTAATTTCAAAGTTTTACATGTTTTCACACTCGTGTGCACTACATATACTCTGGGAGTTTTTGTCACTGCCACTTTTGGCCGTGGCGGCGGATGTCCTTTCATGCACAGAGGTCAAGTAGTAGTGTGTCAGCTTACCAAGAAACTTGTCAGTTTACCTTCATACACTCAAGTCGTCGAGGCTGCCGGAGTTGAGGCTCTTGCACTAATGACGTGGCATTCTGAAGCCGGCCAAATGAGCTTCTGCTTGCTACCATAGCCTGCCTCATTCGTGTGTGGTGTTCTTTCTAGTTTGTGCACATCGTATTGACTTGGTTGCCCTGTTTTGTTTTTTCTCGTGCAGTGTCGCTGCAAGACATACACATGCGCAAGGCATTCCGCAGCTCCATAGTGTACGACCAGCAGGTGGTGTGTCGAGGAACCATGCCAGCAGGCATGCTCGAGATGTACCAAGCATGTGACAAGCCACCGCCCCTGGACAAGCTGAATCCATACAGGTGTGCTTACCTTCTTGGGGTCCATGCTTGGGACAGGTGCTTAGGCAAAAAGATAAGACAAACACCCTCATTGGGTTTGTGAGAAAGAAAGCGTTGCAATCATTGAATGAAAATTTGTTTGGGTGTAGAAATCAAAGCCAGTAACCACACCTTTTTGGGCTAGTTGCTCTACTGACTGAACTAACCTGGGGAGGCATGTTGTAAGAGTCTACTTAGCGGACATGTCCATTTCGTCTGCTGCTTAAGTGCTGATTGGCTGTGGCTCCTCGCTGCCACGGATGCGCAGCCCAGCCCAGGCAATCGGAACTTCAACAGCAGACAAGATGGACACGTCCACTAGGTGGACTCTTACAGAATATCTCCCCAGAAGGTTAATCTACAGTGAAGCCTCGTTAAACCGTAGTTGGTCGGAGCTCGCGAAAAGTATGTACTTAACGGTAGTACTGCTTAACTGAAAGAGTGTGAGATCGCCCACTTACCTGTCAAAAACGGAACTCAGAGTTTTATGAAAGGGCAAAAAACATACAGTATTTATTTACTTCGTCCGACAAAGGTCTGTTATTTTTGTTTGATGCCGCGGTGGCCTAGCAGTGACAACAGTGGCCTCAAACGCACTTAAGCCGTGAGCCAGCTTTTCCGCCTGCCCCCTCTTCTTGGCAAACACCTGCATGAGGCTGACATAATGTGCAGCTTCTGCCACTGTCGGGCCTGAATCGCCCGGGCTGTCGCTTTCCGTGTCGTCCTCATCACTGTCGTTAGGTGACACTTCAGCAGCAACAGAGACAACGATGGTGGCTTTGTCGGACATGTCTGGAGAAGTCTGAATGTCGCTGTCGATGTCTCTGAACTCGGTGAAAGAAATGCCTTCTGTAACACCATGCCGCTCCAGCACTTCAGCGAGCAGGGTTACACAAGCTTGGTCGACGGCATCAGAAGACTGATTAACGGTGTCACTAGCATCCTCTGTCTCAGCCGCACACGTAAATCCCCATACAGTTCTTACAGTTCTTCTTACACTTGAAGCAGTTCTGCACTATCGCTGATTCAGCCTGCTGCCATGAGTATTCCAGCAGGTGAATTGTGCCCAGCAGGTCAATTGCAAACAACCTTGCCACACTCAAGGGCTAGAAGAATTGTGTGGAGCAGATTCTTTTTGTAGAGCTGTTTCACAGCCCGAATAACACCTTGGGTTAAGGCCTGGGCAATCGCTGTGGTATTAGGAGGCAGAAACACCAATTCACAGTCACAAGGTTATCAAGGGCGACGGGCACGCCAACACATCCGAGATAACAACACTTCTGTTCTTCGACGCAAAACGATGGTCAATGAAGCTCATGTACTCCCCAAAAAGTTCTGCAGTCATCCATGCTTTTGTGTTGCTGTGGTAGACGAGTCCAGGCGGCTGTCGGGCGCCTTTGAAACATCTCGGCTTAGCCGACTTTCCATTCACGAGAAGTTGAATTTTTTCTGTTCCTGACATAATTGCTCTGAATGCAACATAAGTCCTGTTTTTGGCATGCTTGCCGCCGGTACATGTATCACCTTTAAACGCAAGTGTCCTGTTTACCAGCAGCTTTAAGAATAGGGCAGACTCATCCACGTCGAAGATATCATCGGGCGCGTAGTCCGTCAAGATGCGCCTCAGCTGACCATCTTGCCGTTGTTCTGCGCCATCCACATCGCCAGTGGCACCTTTTCCTGAAACTGTTCTCGTGTTTGTGCCTTGCCTAAACTTAAACCTCACCAGCCAGCTATTGCTGCATGCAAAGTCATCGTGGTTCATCTGCAAAGCGAAGACCAGGGCGTTCTTCATAGTTAGGCGTCCACTAACAGGCAGGTTTTTCGACCGCGCTGCTTTTAACCTCTTCACCAGCACCTCCTCCGCATCAGGAAAAGTCAAATCTCATAGCCGACATCTGTTTATGGTCGCAGCAACACCGTAAAGCAGCTTTTCCTTTGCATTCCAAGTCCCACACGCTGTAGCCAAAGGTAGATCCCTCTCATGTGCCAGCGCAGACTTCTTCGTGCCACATTCAATAGCATGAACGATGTCCAATTTTTCTTGTATGCTAAGCACCCGGTGTTTTTTTTTCGAGCTTTGGCATGACGCGAGTCCTAGCTTATACTACGCCACAATGCTGTCTCATAGAATAAAGAACACTCTCTGTCAAGGTGCCTAAATTATGTTAATGTTGACGTGGTTTTACCCTTCCACGTGCCCTCTGCGTTTGCACTTTGAGGTCATTCTGATCTCTGAGGCTTCTTGCTCTGCCGGGCCGTCGATGGGAACGACATACAGCCACCCGCCGTGGTTGCTCAGTGGCTATGGTGTTCGGCTGCTGAGCACAAGGTCGCGGGATCGAATCCCGGCCACGGCGGCCGCATTCGATGGGGGCGAAATGCGAAAACACCCGTGTACTTAGATTTAGGTGCACGTTAAAGAACCCCAGGTGGTCGAAATTTCCGGAGCCCTCCACTACGGCGTGCCTCATAATCAGAAAGTGGTTTTGGCACGTAAAACCCCAAATATTATTATTATTACATACAGCCGTGATTGTGCAACAAAAAAGGGGGAACACTACTTGTTAACTGATACGTATGCAGTAAGTTTGTACGGTTTATGCGGATACAAGATGCATTATGCTCGATGGCTGCTGAGTCAGGGATATGACTTTCCTACATTTAAAAAGAAAGTACTATTTAATCGCGTACGGTTTAACGAGGTTTTACTGTACAAAGGCAGGGCGAGGGCAGTAGCTTGTTGACGTGCTTTGACAAGTTCTGTGGTTCTTAGGAGACGCCTTTGCAATGCTTTTTTTTTGTTGTTGCTGGGGGTCATTTCTGGTTGTCAGAGCAGCGTGGGAGCAAAGGAATGATGTTTTCGTTACAGGGATGATGGAAAAGATGGTCTCAAGTCATACACAGACCCCGGCTATTTCTTTGAGCTCTGGAGGCGGGAAATGCTCAAGGACACAGAAAGGATAATGCTTGACAGGGGCAAGAAAGTGAGTGCTTCATTGCTTTTTGATTTTTTGTTTTGTGATTTTGAGATTTATGTTTTTGCCTTGTGATTGAAGCGCTGTACAAAGTACGTATCTTGCGATAAGGGCAGAACAAAAGGGAAATATGAATTCTTATCACATATTGTTGGAATAGTTTCTCCGCAACATCCAACTTAATATAGCAACGTGGGCCCAACATGCATTGCTTTTAAAATGTTTCACATGTGTACAAACAAGTGAATTGTGGATTTCAACGTTTTTAGAGACTTGGACATGTCATAATGTCGACAAGGCAGGGTTGTACGGTGAAGCTAGTTTGTGTGTTCAATCTCAGCCCAGCTGTAAAGCTTCTAAGCGGGAAAAGCACCTAGAGGAGGGTGTTATGGGGGTAACTGCTACTAGTACTTGATTTGAAAATTATTCAATGAGAAAACAAGGGGAGTGCAGACAATAATTTGTAAGCATTGGGGGTGTGTATTTGCGGAATGATCAGACCGCAAATTTAGATTGATGTCTACAAGAAACTTCGAAGCATGAGCATGCAATTGTGAAAAAAGCTTACACAGTGTTGGAAGTAGAGATGTAAATACGAACAGCGAAGGAGAAAGTGACATTGTGTTGTCATCAGTTGTGTTGGCTCTAACAAAACTGATTTTTACTATGTTTTCTACTGGAAAAGGTTGAAAGATATAGTAATTCCATCATATTTGCATGGTATATACAGTACGGTATGGGCACATATTCTCAGCACTCACCTTTTTATTCCATGGCATGACACTTTGCGACTAGCTTTCAAGGTACAGAACAGCTACTGTACATCTTAGTCCTATAACAAGATGTCTTGGGCATATTGGCATATTCCTGTTTGGTCTAATGTGTCTGAAGTTGCCTGCTCCAGAGCCAGAAATTATCCCCCTAAAGCATGCTTTCTTTTTGTGCTGTGACAGCAGCTTACAGTCATTCTCGTGACAGCTTGCTACTGGGATGTCGAAATTGCCAAATCTTAGGCCAGTCCAAGATATGCCAAGATGGGCCAAACCATTCATATCCAAGCTTTTCCGTGGCTGTCGCAGTGTACCCCTTTAAGAAAGTCACATAAATGGTGATTCCACATTTATATTATTTACGGAGTTCGCACGTGTGTGTCTGTGTGCATGTGTGAAAGAACAGAGCTTGGCATTTCTAGCACTAATTCACTGGCACATACACTCAAACATGCTAAGCATGCCCTAATTCTCGCGACACTAAAACTTTGTCATCCTTTTGAAATGCTTTGCTGCCTTCGTGTACTCAATACTTCCCTTTTTTTGCTATGCTTTTACTTCTGGCTTGGCCTTCCGCTTGTCATCACAGCTGGTGCATTCAAAGGATGGAGCTGAGGTGAGTGTAACTCGCCATGTCTTTTTCTGCACATTGCTTCCCACAGCTTTAACCTTTCTCATCTGTGTCTGAACCATGGCTTGAACCTGCAGTACGAATGTTTGGTCTAATCTATGTGTTTGGACCGTGGTTTTTGGTATTTATCCTTGAGTGTCTTGTGTGAAGTGAGTGATGGTGTGTATTTGATATGAAAGCCTGCTGACTTGTGATTTCTTAATTTAACTGTAAATATCTGCTTTATTTAAAATTATTTGATGTTTCAAGTCTGAAAATTAGTTGCACCGCTTCGTTTTTTCCTTAATAAAGTGTGGGAGCCATTCAGCGCCTAAATACAGCAGAATTATAGGTAAGGTAAGCTTAACTGAGATTGAATCAATGGAAATTGACGAGACACCTCTGATGTGCTGCAACAATTTATAGTGCTAAAGAATTGCTTGGTGCAGAAATATCAGAGTGAATTAATACTAGTAGCTTTGCAATAATGTGAATTCCTGGTAGGGGGGTGCGAATATATGAACGTTTCGAGTATTATTAAATATTATATTTTTAATATTCGTATTCAATTTGAAAACTAGGTATTTAAAGATTTTCGAATATTCAATTAAATATGAATATTCTCAACAAATCGAACATGATGCTGGCCGTCTGGAAGCTAACATGGTTCTTAGCGTGTATTTCTATCTAATCTAAAAAAGTGTGTCTGATTTTGGGCTGAATTTTGCTATAATTTCATGCTGCTGGCAAATTTCACCTGTAAAACACGCTTAACCACTGGATGTCTAATACCCCTGTCACACCGGCACCGGCGAACTCCGTTTACATGAAACTCTCTAATGGAGATTTGCAGTAATGGAGTTGCGGCCGTGCTACATGGCACGTTGCGAGCATTCGGCGGGTGCCGCATGGGACAGAAACGGCGCTGCTGCGCTTACTTTCGCGTGCAGCTGCTCACATATATACAGTCGCCAGTAAAGATAGTTTATTTTAATGCAGTATGTGACCTAATAAAATCACAGCGAGGGAGTTTGCTGTATGTCACTGCAAGGCTTGTTTTCCAAGCATTGTGAAGTCGAAAGTAATGCTGGCCACACTGTGCTTTTGCTTTCGTGCGCGGGGTCACGCTGTTCGACTGGTGCGCTTCATGTGGCGATTCTGTCTTGTATAATCATGCGCGTGTTTGGGGTGAGCTCACCTGCTTCCAGGTGAGTTTTGAAGTGGATAAACAAACGAAATGGCAGAACGAAATTTCCCCATGTGGCATAGCAAAGCATATAAGAGGGTACAGACGCTATGTCCATAAAAACAAAAATAAAGACTCCCATTATGTGGCGTGTAAACTAAGGCAAAAAAAAGCTAAAATTTTTAAGTGAGCCAGTTAGACAATTGTATTAGTGTGGTTTTCTTCGCAGCTGTAGCTATCTGGAAACGAGAGTACTCCGTTTAACTTCCTTGGCGCAACGGAGACCGTGTGACATGGAGCGCAACCCCCTTGATGTAAAGACGAAGGAGTTAAATGGAGTTTACATGTGCCCGTGTGACAGGGCTGTAAGCTTTGCAGGAAAGCCAGCCTCCTAGTAGCAAGGGGCACGGGTTTGGGAACAGCGAAGGTGCACTCTTTTGCAGGTCCCACCCCCAATCCTGAGCTTATTGCTTGACAGCAGATTCGATGAGGGATGACTGGTAGAGTTAATATGCCTTTGATTTTACGGGAAACTGATGCGGTATAATAAGGCACAGGTTATCATTGAAAAGTAAGGTGTTACAATTAATGCATTCTCCGGATGCTAACATATGGAGCAGAAACTTGGAGGTTGACAGAGAAGCTCGAGAACAAGTTAAGGACCGCGTAAAGAGCGATGGAACGAAAAATGTTAGGCGTAACATTAGTAGACTGGAAGGGAGCGGTGTGGATGAGAGAGCAAATGGTGATAGCCGATATTCTACTTGACATTAAGAGAAAGGAATGGAGCTGGGCAGGTCATGTAATGTGTAGGATAGATAACCAGACGCCATTAAGTTACAAAATGGGTGCCAAGAGAAGGAAAGCGCAGTCGAGGATGGCACAAAACCAGGGGGGTTAATGAAATTAGGAAATTCGCAGGCGCGAATTAGATTCAGTTGGCGCAGGACAGGAGTAATGGGAGATGGCAGGGAGAGGCTTTCGCCCTCCAGTGGACATAAAATAGGTTGATGATGATCATAAGAACAGACAACTAGCAGAAATTATTAAATTTTCCAGAGCTAACGTGAGCCTAATACACAATCTTTTAGTATAATGGCCTATTAGTTTATTTCTTTTTACCTATGACAATGAAATTGCAATGTTCCGAAATGTACAAATAAACCAACTCTCTAATAAATGCCTGTGCATATCATTCTTGAGATTCGATGCTAAGTATTCGTATTCGATTCGTATTTGGAAATTTTGATATTCACACACGCCTAATTTTTGGCTTTCAACGGTGACAGGTGTTATCACACAATAGGGAAAAAGCAAAATCTCTGCATTAGTGTTTGCATGATGTGTGCACATACCACTAAAATTTTTGTACTTGCTACCATTAGTACCAGTCGAACCCATAATACAGTCGAACCCATTTATAACAATATTGTTTTTAAAAACATACCAGATATAACAATTAGCAGATGCACCATTAACTGTTGTTTGTGTTCTGTGGTAAAATAATCTGTTTACTGTGATGTTCTCATGTGGCGTTGTCGGTCATCACTCACCTTGCGCACCCCCCTCTCCCATCTCCCTTCTACCTCTTCGACGTAGGTGGGAGGGGTGGAAGGGAGATGAAGGCAGTATGCGGGATGCGCGGCACAAAGGCGGGTGTGACGAAGTGGCTTGCACTTTCTTTTCCGTTCCTGAATTTTGCAATTATTTAATTTTCCGTGCAGACACCCATTAGCGAAATTTAATTGTTATGGCTGCTACAGTAGCTGACGTGTTTTTCAGACTCCAAAAATTTGGACTTGATAGATGTTGGGGACTTCATAAATGCATCGTTAGGGTTCCCATAGAGCTATTGCATTTTTGCGACCGAATCTTTTGACGAATTTAGGCCCCAAAGTTTGATTTTCCGGACTAAAGTGCTCGTTCTGAGCCACCCTACCCGAGCTTGGAGGCTGCCATGTTGGATTATCCGCTGGCTTGGCTTCTAGTGGCCTGCTCTATAGCCTCCAAGATTGGGAGGCGCACGCCATCAATGGAGAGTGCGCACCATCCTCCCATCTTGGAGGCTATGCCCACTCTTCCTTAGCTGAAAAAATGCTCCAGGGGAAGGTACTTTGTCTTTTTGGTCAGCACTATCGCCATAATGATTTAATGCGGGATCAGTTCTTTCTTTTTATGTTTTTTAATGTTCTTTTTTAAAATGTTTCGGTGGTTATTTTGCCTATAATGTGCTACAGAGCAGGTGTGTCTTGGAGACGTCGCATCTTTGTGCGGTTTTATTTGTGTGATCTTGCCACCGCCTGTGCCTTAGCGTGAGCCAAATGGTGGGAAGTAACGCGGTGCATTTCTTCAATCTCCATGACAGTCTGTAAATGGAGATCGCCTACGTGGTTGACACTCTTGTCAACTGTATACGAAGCAGAGATGATGTCACCCTTGCGCAAATCCAAGCAAATCTGATCACCTCCAAGCGTAGTATGAATACAGACATTATTAGAGATTTTTTAAGCCACTCTAAGCTTAATAAATTTTATTTTTTGGGGTGAACAAGTCCTTCGGGATATTTCTCAGTCCCTGCGAGATCCGGAAAATCGGTCAGCGACTGGAATGCGTCATATGAACATTGTAGTAAGCAACATCTGCGCATTGTTGCATGTGAGTATCGTTAAAACCAGTGATGCTATAAACGGGTTCAACTGTATTTCTTTCTCATTAAAATTATTGTCCCTTCTGCTTTTTTTGTGCAACCCGGTTATAACAGTGGTATTTTCTTGGCACTTGAGTATTGTTATATGTGGGTTAAACTGTAACAAGTTTCATTTTTGCTTGGCACTCATTCATGCTGCAACATTTCTGCTAGGCAATCATGTTGGTGTTCACTCACACCTGACAAATGTAAGGTTAACGCTTGACTTTCCAAGAAGTGTGCCTGTGCACAAGTTTCTTTTGTCACAGCTGCTTCTGCTGAGCTGCAGAAAGCCACTTGTACTAGTTTAGCCACTTGGTGCATTCTGAATGTGATGACTGACTAAGGCTGGCACTGGTGTTATGTTCAAAAATTTGTGGTGAATGCCACTCGTGGCAAACGCTGTCTGATCCTGCCATTCTCCTGACTCGTTCCGTTCTCCCACCAGCCCAACCGAGTTCGGCCCGAAGGCAAGAAGCACAAGAAGGTGCGGCAACCCCACAACACTCGGGAACGCTACCGCCAGCTGGCCACAACGCAGGAGTTTCTGGACCACACGCCCATCTATGGGACTACCACTCCGTACAACAACGCCAGGGCACCTGCACCAGGGGTGCCCCTGCCTCACGTTCCACTGCAACAGCAGCCGCAGGCACCGCCTGCCACGCTGCCTGACGGGCCCGTGCGCCCCAGCAGCCTTGAGCTGGCACCCGGCGCCCACTATCCGCCTCCCCCGCCCGCCTACTCTGAGCACGTGCCGCCACAGTCGCCGAACCACTACCCACCGCCACCACCTTATGTGGAGCAGCAGCCCGCACCCTCGCCAGCCAATGGAAATGGAACGCCGTCACGCAGGCCTCGCCCCAGCCAGCCACCTCCAGCCCCGCCCACAGCAGGCTCCGTCTCCAGTGGGACTTCTTCGCCAAGCATCACAGGAGGCACCCCATCAAGTGGGGCCAGTCGCCATCGGACGGCAAGCCAAAGGGAAACCCTTCCACCGCCACCGCCACCTCCCGAAGCTGGGGGCCCCATTGTCCCCTGCGCTATGGAGGCTCCGCCACCTCCAGTGCACCAGGCCAGTGTGGACAATGGAGCCGACAACATGGAACTTCCTCCGCCGCCGCCGGCGCCCGATTCTGCGATGGACTCTGCAGTGGGAGCTGGTGTGGCTGTGGCTCCACCTCCTCCACCGCCACCCCTGCCTCCACCCAATGGGGTCACGGCGGCCCCGGCAATGGTCAATGGAGGCCTGTCCAACGGCATGTTGGCAGAGTCTGAAAGCTCTGGCTCCAGCAAAGGAGGGGTCCAGAAGGAAGAAAGGGCAGCGCCTGCCCCTGTCAAAGGAACAACTCCGGCACCACCGACAGATCCGAGAAGTGACCTGTTGGCTGCGATCAGAGAAGGTAAGTGGTTGATGGCCTGTGTGTCTTACTTTATTTTGTGACATTTCTTATAAACATTGGTTCCATTGAGTGCATCCTTTCAAGAATACAATGAACATATTTTTTTTTCTAATATAAAAAAAGAACTAGTTCTGTGTTCTGTTCTGGATTATGATGCTGGAATACTTCAGCGTATATGTATGCAAGTTCTACCGTATGCAGTCAATCCCGGATATATCAAATTTCGATATATTGAATTATTGTCTATATCGAACAGCTGTAACATCCCCTTGAAAACCCATGCGAAACCATAGCACTGCACTACAAATCTATTGAACTGCATTTGATATACAGCCGACTTCCATTAATTTGACCTTGGCGGGACTGGCGAAATTGGTCTAATTATTTGGTGGGCCGAATTAAACAGGAAGCAGAAAAACACCGATACATACCACTGATTCATTTGGCAATATTTGCCCTAGCTTTTACATATACACAAATTGAATGCGCACCCTCTTTTTGTGAGTTCAAAGTAGAAAACTTGTAAACGATGACATTGGAGCTCCTAAACAGAGGAGAAATCAGATGCGCACCTGATCTTTAAGCAAGGAAAATGTAGCATGCCTCACATTCCAGTAATAAGAAAGAACGAAACCAGAGAACGTTACCTTCACAGAATGGTAGTTTATTTACTTAATGTCCACCGTCATCACTCTCAGGCAGCACTTTATTGATGTCTGTAAAGAACCACATGTCCTTCATACGGTCCATGGTGTCTTTGATACTACATTTATTAAACGACTGCAGAACAATCTCAAACGGCATAGTGGCCCATGCCTAGACTAACCACTTCACTAGTTATTCAGTTCATCCTGCGATGCATGCTCTTATCTAGAACACCAAGAACACTTAAATCGACTTGTTGATGCTAGCTTAACATGTAAATTTATCATTATCATTTGAATCTGCTTTGTAACTACACTGGAAGCGGCATGACGGCATCGTCATGCTATTTCAGAACTCATTCTATCACCATCCATGGTCATCATCTTGTGATGGCAGTGATGACGACACTGTCTAGGCTGGCTCTGACGGCAGGCTGTTTGAACACGGTTTCAGTTTTGGTTTCGTATCTGATTTGGTCATATCGGACCCCTGTACAAGGGGGGAGGCGATCTTGTTTTATTCTTGCAACTTGCTCGAGTCTTCTTGTTTCAGTGCCCGGATAACGGCTCCTGCTTTTAGCCAAAAGCACTTCGTACTGAAAGAACTAGTTTGCGACGCTACACTGGGGGAAGAGGCACATAAAATTAGAAAGATAAGGAGGAAATAAGGAGCACAAAATCACAGCCGTTTGCAGCACAGGATAACCATTAGCACTAGTCAAGTCTAAAGTCGCTTGGGCAGGTTTGTTGTTATTAAACAACTTACCCAGCCTATAATATAGTAACTCTCATGAATGCTAGATAGAATCGGATAAATACTGTAATACATACAATAGAACCTCTTTCATAAGTCTTGAAAATGTGAGAAAGAATTTACTAACCATGAAAATGTATAACCCAAAGTCACCAAATAATTTCACTGACCTCACTGTGTTTGACATCTATGTTGTGAGGATTGTTGCAGCTTAGCCAAGCTCACTTATGCGTACCTTGAATTTGGCCTGGGTCAGTTTCATCTTAGGCAATGCATTTTGGTGAGACGTTTAGATGTGCCTACCTGTTGAGAACTGTTGTGGCATGAGACGCCGACATGCTTTGAGCTGGTGGTGCCATAGCGACCAGGCAACAGGACACCAAAACGAAATAGACTGGTGAACGATGCTGGATGTGATCTCGCTAGAATGAAATACGACACTCACTTCGTGCCTCCTGTGACAGTGAACGTGGGCACTTTTGGGTGACCCCCTTTTAATGGGGTTCCGACGCACTTTTTTTGAGAAATGCATTCGAAACTAGAGTACGCAATTCGAGAAATACTGCGGAGCAAAAGATACTTCAATGTGTTCAGCAGAACCGGAGTTATTGGCAGTCAAAGGTCACCATTGATCTCCTTCATGGTGCTCCCGTTCCTTCTTCAATGTCTTGCACTGCAAAAGCTACTGTGGAGTAGTGCATGCCCACAATACTCCTCTCCCTACTGAACGTCACTGTGGTGCACAGTTCAAATTTAATTTTGGATGTTCATGTAGACGCCACTGCAACGCGTGCCAAACGTGGCTGTCCTCAGCAAGCCGCAGTGCGCTCATTGAGCAAAGTTGTTGCGGCACCCACGCTACATAGCAGACTGCAGCTACGACAGTGGTGTACAGCATCGCAGGACAGGGCTAGAGTGTGTGCTTGCGTTTATGTGCTCCAGTCTGGCCGTGCTACCTGGTGCGGACCGGCTTTGTCCTGCACCAGCTTTACCGACGGATAGTAGCTATATCCAACTTGCACATTTTGAAGCAATATCAATAGCTCAATGCGAAGTGATGTCTGCCATGGTGTCTAACCACAAGCAGCCAGGAGTGGGCACACACTGGCAAGCGTATGTTTGGTCTGACCTTAAAGGGACACTAAAGGCAAATACTAAGTTGACATGGACTGTTTAAATACTGTCCCAAAACACTTAACACTTGTAACACTTGTTTGTAACACTTGTTAACACTCGTAACACTTGTTTTGGGCCAAGAAAAAACTTAGTTTACGAGAAAATTGCGTCTGAAGAGTCCGAATGCCTTTTTCTAAATTCAAATCTCCTGCCACCCAAACGGGGGAGTGGTGACGTTGCATATGCCATCACCACCCTTTGCCGCCTGCCGTCGGTGAGTAAAACAGTGCCCAACAGAAAGCGGTACCGAGTCAAGACAGAGGGGCGGATTCGCCGCTGCAGCTGCTTTTTGGTCAAGTGGCGTGGACTGTTCGGACATCCCGCAACATCACATGGAAGTTTAATCCTCTGCTAATTCTAGTGTGTGCGAGTTTTGCGAGCCAGCAAAACCAGCACAGCACTACGTGATCAAGAAAGTATTGAAATGCGAAAGCGTGGGCGGCGTAGATTTGAACGCAAACGAAACCGTTCGACCACCCGCATTGTTGTCAATGGCAATTTCAATGAGTTCTCTTTTTCTAAAGATGAAATAGAACTGGACAAGTAGCATTTTATTTCGTCGTATAATACAACACAAGGATGTTTTTTGCAGCTAGTATTTGAGCACTAGTCACAAAATTTAACTGAGGAGTGGTTTTGTCATTGGGCAAGTGCTTGAATGTCCCGGGGGAGACTCTAATCATGCCCTACATTTACTTCAATTTCTCGATATTAACACTCTCTTTGCGATAATATTGTCGTCTTAGAGATTCTGGAGCACTAATCTATCACTTTAGCTTGAATTAGTATTTGCCTTTGGTGTCTCTTTAAATTTAATGTGTTTCAAGACTAGTTGAGTGTTCAAAACTAATTGAAATTAGCGAAGACCAAATGGCTACATCACGAATAAGCAAGGTGGCTGAAGTTTAATTTCTATGCGGGCAGCTGAGGCCGACCATGAACACATGATAGTCGGCTGCTTCTGTAAATACGTCTTACAGAAATTTGAAAGCAGCTTTTCACTTACTTCAGCCTGTTCATTAAACTGCGTCAGTAAATATACACAGTAATGGTAGGAAGAAGCAGACTGATTCAAGCACCCTTCTTGATTGATGTCAGTTATCGGCGAATAGCATCTGTCTATGAGAATGTTGCATATGATGACATATGCTAGCCTCAGGAAGCTTTGAGGCATGTTTGGAGAAGGCCTCATTTGAAGAGAGTGTTTTAGAAATATGCGACTTTGCGCTCTGTGTGTGAGCTCTACGTGCCGCACACGACTGCAAAATTTGGCTGAGGTGTTTCACAGGAGTTTATGCTACCGCTGACTGCATTTCTTCAAGTCCAAGAGGTGGTTCGGGCCCCTTTAAAAGCCTGCAGTTGCTTTCAGCAGCTACAACCCACATGTGCAGTGAAACAAATGGGCGAAGATGTTTATCGCATCAGGGTTGGCAACAGCAGTTGTGAATGAGATGTGCGATGTCCCCCGAGAAGATTCGCCAGTACCGGAAGGGGAAACAGAGTGCGTGCTGGCATTTTCACACTAGACAGGTGGTCGAGCACTGGTGCTGGAGGGGAAGCTGCCGCGGCGAGTGGCTGTTGTCCTTTATCATCGTGCGCGTCTATTCTAGTTTACATGCGATCTAGCGGCCAGGCAATGTATCATACGATTGCTGTTGACGATGTACCAAATGTTGGCACCAAAAAATTGTGTTTTCCATGAACTTACGAATTGGTAAACAAGAAGCGTAACTGTATTGACTCATTTCTTGTGTTCTTGATCGCGAATGTTGGCACCAGGAAATCATACAAAACGGGATCTTGTCAATGAGTTCCTACTGTTATTCATTGTGAGCTCATGTTTTCACTTGGAAAATCTTCCTGGGGCACACCAAAATTTGGTTGTATTTTTATGGGTGAGGACGTGTGTTTGACATATTCACTGTGCCCCAAGTGCCACCAGAACGGACGCTACTGCTATTAGAGTCGCCACTGCGGTCACCACTGGGGGCAGCCCCTCGCAATGTGCTAAGGATTATTGCAACTTTGTTTTACGGTGCTGAAAGGTTGCAGTGCAACACTGTGATACTCCATCACCACGGCAACACCTCAGAATCTTGTCTGCGTTAGCATGAGGCTGATCACTCGCGGAAGTTGCAGTTCTGTATTTGCTGGAATGAGACCGAATGCAAATCTTTTTTCGTGGCTGCCACGAGCGTTGGCTTGATGGCTTACTCTATTGTGTTGCATCTGCTTTTATCCAGGCATCAAGCTACGACGAGTAGAAGACTTCAAGCAGAAGCAGGTGGAGAAAGCAGCACAACCTCACGATGTGGCCTCCATTTTGGCCAGGAGGGTGGCTATTGAGGTGTCCGACTCGGACTCCGGCTCAGACAGTGAATATGATAGTGACTGGGACAATGAGACAGAATGCTGAGGGCACAGTGAAGGTAAGCGCATTTACTGTTTTTTATTACTTGCTTGACACAGAAAATTTTAAAACAGCTTTCTTGGTGAACTTTCCCAGACTTTGCTGCCTTGCTGAATAGCTCACACACTGAAAACTAAAGAAATAAGTGTCCGGAGGTGGGATCGAATCTTGGGTCTCCGAGCATAACAGCCTGATGCTCTAACAAATAGGCCACAACAGCACCCATGCTATTTAACTCTTTGAGACGGTTAGTGCATATACTACATCACACACAAAAGCACATGGGCACACCAGTTTTCATAAACGCACATGCTCTCATACGAGAGCTCTGGGGTGTCTGATGATTTAAATGCTGTGGTCAGTGGAGGCACAATGTCTCTTTTCTTGGCCACATTGGTTGTCTGTTGCGGTGCGCATTTGTTGCAGAAGTATGCTGCACACCTCTTATGGAGATGTGCCACTTCGTCTTGCCAGTTTACCAAAGCTTCACTTGTATCGACTGCGACAGTGCATGGGATCTGCATGATTTTGTTTTTTTCAATCTGGTACCTTTTCGTGCCGCTCCAAATGCAGCTAAATGCTTCGCATAACATTGATTAGTGCAGTGACCCACATAACTGACTTCCCCCCCCCCCCCCTTTTTTTTTTCAGATGGTTTGTCGTCAGTGCTGTGAGGAGCTCGCTCGTCGCAGCTGTCCATGGAGGATGGGGAGGGAGTGTTGCCTGTGCATTTGCTAGTCTGGTGTGGCCACAAGTCTTTCCTGAGGTGTGCATGCTTCACCGAAAGCTGCTCAGGTTGAAGAGTGTGGCAGATAACTCGTTCAGTATTCTTAACGTCCACTGCCTGGTGCTTGGCAGCGGTTTTATTTTGTGTCGCCCTGTGCATTATTAGGTCATTGGCCTTCTTGGGGCGAGGGCAAGAACAGGGAAGGAAACTGATATCGCATTCCAAAATTTTTATTATGCCTGCGTACGGAGAAAATGGTGGCTCATCGATGAGAGCCATCATGAAACTTTATTACAAATGCTCTTCTCATAGCAGCGTGCTCTCCAAGCTGCGGGAAAGAAACTGCAATATGTTGATGTGTTTATGCGAGAATGTGTTGCTCTGCTATCTCTCTGCTGAGGGTGTCTTAGTGTTTTTATCAATTGCGCTTCTCAGTTTAACACTTTTTGAAGTTATAGTATTGAAAGCCTGTCACTGAGTAAGCGAAAACTAATCTTTGCATAATCAAGTTTTTAAGTGTTTAGTGGTACAGGAAGTCATCGGCCTCTCTCCTGCTTTGACGTTGAAAAATTGCTGTTTTGGTTGTGCTTTTTAAGTGCTACAATACCTTTCCAGAATGCCAAAGATAGGTTGGAGTTGCACTCTTTATTTCCTTCTTTTTTTCTTTTTAACTTAGGTTTCATTTTTACTGCTGTTTTTAAAACAGTCACCCCCTGCCATAATTGCTTGCGTGTTGGCTACAATGGAATGTATTGAAATCGAAACATGTAACATGGGACGGTTACTTAGTGCTGCTTCGCTATGCACTAAGTTGTACTGGAATGTTAAGGGGCCCTCTCTCCAATTTTTTTTTTTAAGTTTAAGGTGTTTCGTCGTCGGTAGTTTAGCCCACTTACAAGTGTTCCCAAGCATTTAGTTTTATTTTGAGAGGATGAGGAGACTGCTTTCGCAGTCTCAATAGTGCTCGGCAGGGAAGCGGGGCTGCGTTAAATATCGGGCTGCGAGTGTGCTACCTGTACAGCAGCAGTTGTGGCCTCGTGTGTTCGGGAGTCTGGAGGGTTGCTGGCCAGATGTGGAGTTGCGGCATGCACGAGCAGAGTTGTGTAACTTGCCTTTCCACTCGCTGAGCAGTGTCATGGTGTTGGAAAACAACCATGCTCTGAGGAGAAGCCAGCATTAAGGCGAAACTAAAATGGCCATTGTCCCAGTGCAGGTTAAGCAACTTGTTTGCTTACAAAGCTGCTTTCAGATTTGTTCTTTTTTTGTTTGTTTGGTGTAAACTGTGTAAAAATTTTGTGGTTGTTGCCATTTGTAGTTCTATCTTATTGGCATGTTTCAACAGATGGCGACACTGTATTTTGCATGACGAAGGATACTGTGTTAGGCTGTCTCGGCATATGCAACAGGACGCAGTTGCCGACTGACATTTAGAGCGCAGTTCTTAGACACCCATTCCTACATTGAGCATCGGCATAACTGAGTGAACGAGCACAGCGAAGGATGAAAGAGCGAGCGCAGAGTGCAGCAGGGGATGAGACAGCGATAAGAAAAAGAACGCGAGGAGAAGGGCGGAAGAGGAGGGTGAAGTGAAACCATGATAACCGCATCGTCTGTTTTACTGGTGATGCCATCGATAAGGCATGTGGCAAGCGCGTCCACCGGTACCATATATAAAAACAAAGTGCTGCATGAGCGGAGGCCTGCCGCGGCAGTTGCTGCGAATGACGCCCGCACGTCACTCATGCGCTGCCTCTGGCAATCTCCTAATCAGGGAGGTAGTCGTGCCACACTTTGCTTCGTTTGCAACTTGTCGCACGAGACAGATTGTCCACACCAGCCGATATAGTATTGCGAAATGAAACACGTATAGAGCTGCGCTTGTATATCGTATTAGGGGGTATCGTAATGGCTGGTGAAAATTTGAAACACATAGGGAAGTGTGCAAGTATCCGATAAACAGGCAGATAGAAAAATGGAGTTTGAAGCAACACATTGCTTCCTTTTTTTTTCCGTGTCTGCAGTACAAAAGCTTGTGACATTTTCCTGATGTAATGCTTTATTGAAATAGCTGCTTGAAATTCTGTAATAGCCAAGGCCATGGGATTGTGCTGCATTTGGCCGTTGGTTCGGCACTAGTGCGCTTGTATGCTAGCCTGATCTGTGTTGTGCACTGTCGCCAATTACGGATGCTGCTTACAACCTTTTTGATTGCACAATAGTAGCAATTTAAGCGGTGTTGCACTAAACAAGTTAGGGGCTTTTTATTTACACGTCAGTTTTCACTGTTGCAGCCTTTAAACGCTCAGACTAACTTTGTAGGCACTGCCAGGGCTCCTGGATATTTGCTTGTGGGCTTGTGCACCCTTTCTCTGTTGCTGTCGCATTAGACTCTGTGATTAAATTCAAGCCCAGTAACCATAGAAAATGTATTAGTAGCAACTTTCTGCAAAGGCTTGTTTTTTGTCGTCAGGTTGACTGGCGACTAATTTCGGCATGGCTGCGCTATGTTAGCAAGTCTAAC
Source organism: Dermacentor albipictus (assembly GCF_038994185.2). Classification (NCBI taxonomy): domain Eukaryota; kingdom Metazoa; phylum Arthropoda; class Arachnida; order Ixodida; family Ixodidae; genus Dermacentor; species Dermacentor albipictus. The sequence continues at coordinate 113,767,794 of NC_091825.1, read as the reverse complement.
CAGAGCTCTTTCGTCGGGAGCTGGTAATGACAAGTTAAGCTTCAGTGTCAAGTCAAAGATTGTGTTGAAGGAGCCAGACAGTATTGGAAAGCCAAGAAATCACGCCAAGAAAAGCAGGAGTTTGGGCGACAATCTAATTCTCAACTACCGTGTTTGCGACATCACACAGATGTTTGAAAAATTTTGCACGACAGCTGAAATTTTCATTGATTTACTGTAGTATGTTAGCTCTATAGGTTGTGTAGTGGTGCCATGGGTAGGTTAGTAAACTCTCATGTTGGGAAAATCGGGTGTCCAAAAAGTGCATGGGGGACTTTATTTCTATTTGTTGTAGACAGATTGAGCAATTGCTGTTGATCAAGTGTGTTCGGTTTGAAGCGGTGATGGCACAAGCACCTTGGATTACTTTGTTAAGCGTGTCTTTATTGCCGGTATTGTGTCGAGTCTGAGTCCTCCGAGCATGGAAAGTGTTGTTTTCCCTCACAACAGTATTCAGTTTTATGCACAATATGTTAGGCTTTCACTTAACTCAGCTCCTACTGGTCGCTTACTTAGCAATGCTGGACATGTGGACGTCAGTGTGTCTTGTCAGAACAAAGAAGATAAATGTACATTGCACAATTTCTTTAGGAACACTAGCTCGGGAAAGCGACATGCAGAAATGGGAGTGGCGGCTATACTACATTTGCTTTCAAGTGGTGCAATTCCTGGGCCTATTCTTGCAAATCACCGAACTGAGAATGTATTCTGGGTCGATCACTTACGAGGAGACTTGGTTACTTTTGCCTGACAACGTCCGGCGCAGTACCTCTTTGGAGCGACGAATATCCCGTCCACTGGTTTATCTAATGAATGTGCGCTGGAAGTAACTTCCCTGAAAGCGATCGGCCAGGAATTGTGGCCCCCTAGGGCCACTAACAATATTCTCAGATGACGACAAAATTATTATGCATTGGAATGTGATGTACATGAGACACCATTCACGTGAATGAAATTTTAGGTCTGCGTGTTTATAGCACAGGGCTTGGAAAAGTGCGAGAAGTGCCCAGGATTGTGAAGCAGCTTCCTGTGAACTGTTACCCAGTTCATGCATTGTCTCTGCTTGTGAGCATTGTGCCGAAAGAGAGAAGCGAGACCTTTGCCAATCTTGTCAGGCTGCCACCGTCGCACTGCACAACACCACTTTGTGTTCCCAAGTGTGTAGAAGCCCACTTTCGGGGTGTTGCATGTGTCATAACATTGGGCTTCTCTTACTCGGATGCTGGGTGGTCGAGTCCAGTACGTTGGATTCGTAGCACAGATTTGAATGTTATATGTAGCGCGATCTCCGGCTCCAAATGACATGGAAAAAAAAAGAATACAGGAAACATTTGTTATATTCGTGCAGACATAGTTCATTCAGGTAGCACAACTTGTTGCACTGATTGATGAGTTTGTTTCAAGTGGGCTCAGCTGTAAATGATAGCACCTCAAAAAGCAGACCATCCTGCTCCTGCCTGTAAGGTAACAATTGTAAGGCCTGCTCCTACTTGCGCTCTGATGTCCGGTCTTGCCCTTGAGGACTATTGGTCTGTGTTTCGATGTCTACCCAGTGTCTGTGTTTATGGTTGTGTCTTGATTGCGATGTTGCTTGCTCATCTGTAGCATTGAACAGTCTTTCTGCTGTATGGGGCTTTCTTAGTTTTCTTTTTTTTCTCAGTTTGCGATACCCTGTGCCAAACAAAGCCCCAGTGCAGGGCATGCGAGTGTTCTATGCCAAATCATTTGAACCCTTTTATTGACATACTTCAGTTTTGTTTTTAATTCACCTTGTTGCGAATCCTTCACTTTTTTTTCCCTACCTGTTGCAATCTTGACACTGGATAGGTGTCAGAATCTGGCTAAGGCCTGTTTCACGTGCTAAAAATTGTCAGCTGCATTGGTTGTGACAGCGTGTCTTCCTCAGCTGAGGCCGCGGTGCATCATATAAGCATGCATTCACTGCTGGGGAGAGTGGCAGTTGGTGCGGCGGCGTCGTGTTTGAAGCTGTAAATGTAGAATAAACATTCTGCTTAGCTGGTGCCCTTTTTAAGACCAATTCACTTTGAGGAATAGCAGTATGTGAAGCAGGCTTTAGCCAGATTCCATATAATCAGTTGTGCTAACACTTTCGATGCACATAGTTACTGGCATGTATGCTTAAAGGGTGACAAACAGCTAAAAAACAGTTGTAGGAGTTGGTTCTGTAGGCTCCCTGCATCGACTTTCTCCTTTTCAAGTCATGGCAAGCTTGAAGGTAAAATGATTTTGCCATTGCACGAGGGACCGCCTAGTATCAACCTGAGCGGCTGTATAGCTGCAGCTGATGTCTTTGTCAGGCCCTAACGCTACTATTGCTCAAGAGATGGTTGAAGCATGGGTGTTGCCGCAGCTGTCTCACGCGTGCCTATTTGCGAGAGCAGGCTTACGTCTTGAACCTTGTGCTGTGTTTTCTTTTTGTCTTACTTGAGGAGGCCACAGCTAGTAGCTTCTGTGATCGAGTCCATCCGGGCTGGCATGTTCTTGGGGTGTTCTATAATTTCTTGCTGGAGTGACTGCTTTCTGATGCATCGAGCATGCCCGGCACTAGCCGTGGAGGTCCCCGACTGACGTTTGTTTGCCAAGTTGGCCAAGCACCAGTGGCGCTTTTGCACCTAGTAATGGCTTTGTTTGTAGTGTTCAGTTTGGAGCTGTCATCTTGCATGCATTCCTCTGGTTGCCCCCTGACAAAAGGCACTTGGAACAGTACAGTCACTGCAGCCCACATTTTGTCGACGAGGAGAATAGCAGATCTCCTTGTCATGAGCCGGCTCTGGCATGGAAATGCCAAGCTGTGTGAGGTGTCCTCAAGCTTTTTCCAGCGGTCACGTGTTGGCACTTGCATACTTAAGTGTTTCCTGTAATTTGGGGTGGACGCATTCCCTGGGACGTTGCTTCTGTGAAGCCAACGCTGACAGTGACATGTGGATGTGTGCGTGCGAAGAAAAAAAGTCAAGCACGAGTTGCTTCCAGCGACGGGAAGACGGTACAGCAAGTGCGTGTCAATCTTCGCCAGCGATGCCGGACTGTGACCATGCTTGTCGAGCGCTGCGCGCATTTTGTGTGTGCAATGCCGTTGCCATGTGATATGTATGTTGTCGCACCAGGCAAATGGCCCACGTGGATTTTAAAGCGAGACTTCCACTTGAGGATGGGCCAGTGTTAAAGGGGGTAATAATGGCTTTGGTGCCCTGGCTTGGGCGCTGTATATAGGAACCTGTAGATACAAGAACAGTGAGAGTTTTATATTTTTGGAGCAGGAATAGCGTCTGGCTATCCTCTTCACACGTGGAAAAGCAAGAGAAAAAAGAAAAAAAAACACGACCTCAATTTGTATACCTGACACTGTGCGTCAACACTAGTTTTGAGTTCTCTGTGTGGGCAATTAGCGTTGTGTAAGCAACAAAACGGACTCACCCCCGTTTTTCTCTTTGTCACTAATTTTTCTAGATCACCTGTACATGTCAAGACCCTGAAACTAGAAAAAAAAATTGCTGTTTTATTTTATACATATATATAAATATATAAAATTATAAATATGAAGATATGAAAAGTATATATATATATATATATACATAGCTATGTAAGTGTTTTCTACAATGCTTTGGTTTCAAGCCCGAGGCAAGCTTTACCATCGTCAGTCTGTGTCTCGTGCCGCAGTTCGGGGCACTTTTGTATAGATAACGAATAAAGAGATGGCTTAACAAGCACTTGCGATGTCCTAGTCTCTTTATTATTTCGCGGCGATGCCGGAAGCGCCGCTACATAACGGGCAGCGATTCTCGCACTGCGAAGCGAACGCACCATGCCGGTACTGCGAAAGCGCGCGCGCGCGCCTTTTGTTTGCAGCGGGCGACCAGCGTAGAGTACGCACCTCATCGTACTCACTTTGAGAGCGGGGTTGGTGGGGACCGTCGAGCTTGGCGTGATCGAAGTGCCTGGTGCTTACAAACCGCGGCGAAACTTGAGAGACCCTTGTTCACGGGCGGCGCGGTAGCGTTGTTGCACCGTTGTCGGCTGGTCAGTGGGGGCCGGAGAAACGTCGCCGAGTATCGTCGGGGCCCGAAGGGACGGTGTTGCACGCAAGGTTACTTACCGAGGCCGGCCGACTCTGGGTAAGAATCGGGTTGTAGCGCGGTATGCGCGTTCTGTCGTTGAAGGAGTGCCTCGTTTCATTGAGGAAAACGCGTCGGTCGTCGTCCAATGCGCGTGTGCGTCGGCTGGTTGGCTGGTTGTCGTGGGGGGCGCGATTGAAAGTAAGTCTACGGGGCGTATTGATTTGGTCGGGAGGAGGCCGATGCTGGTTGCCATGGCAACGTGCGCGACCGGGGAGGGGGGCGCAGGCGCACTGGGACCGGCGTGGCTCGCGGGGATCGCGGGAAGCTGACCGCTGCCGAGCAGCCCCGGCATCTTAGCGGGCCCTTTCCTAGCTCCGACGGGGGCCCCCCCGTGATGGAAACTTAGCCGCGACTCCTTTCGAGCGCGCGCGCTCGCAAGTACCCCGAGTTCAAAGGAAGCCCGCGGGTTCCTCGGGAGACCGGAGGAGCTTTCACGAGCTCGCCGGCCTCTTCGCTGGGCCGCGCCGACTGGGGGCAACGGTCGCCGATGCGGCGGACGTGCCGGCAACGGGCGCGCACCGCTCGGCCCCGCTCGGCTCGATGAGGGCCGCGACCCCGAGACTGTGCCCGGCGACCCACGGCAAGCGAAGGTGAGTGATGCGTATCACCCTACGCGCGGGCTTCGAAGATGCGCCCCGGGTTCTCGCCTCTTCCTTTGGAGGCCCGGGATCAATCCCTTTCGGTGGTGGTGTTGGACGGAGAGAACCGTCGCACGCGGCGGTGGTGGTGTTCGGGTGCCGACGGGCCCCCTTCGGTCGGCTGCCGTCTTCCAGATACTGCGCGAATGTGTGATACGGGTAGGGGGGAATCTTCTGTCGGTTCTTCGCCGCCGATATTACGCGGTACGTAGGCGGGAGTGAATCGGGCGCCTTCCCGCGAGAATGCCTTTTCCCTCCCCTTGGTTGGGAACGTTCTCCCGATACTCGTAGCCAACGTTACGCAAGTAGGCCTAGCGCGTCGCAGTACCACGCCGCCGCCGCATGCGGTTGGTTCACTGGCCTGTGTGGCCGACGCCGGCTTGCCGTCGGGGTCTGTAGACTCGACGGGACATCTTGTACCGCGCGTGGCGCGACTTCGCTCGCGTTGGGCGCAAGCTTCCTTTTTTCTTTTCTTTTCTTTTTCCTTACGAGATTTCGCGGCGAATTTCGAGGAGAGAGGAAGGAAGTTCTTGTAAGGGGGGGCGGCAAATGTGTGCAGTATCGACGTCGATGCCGCGTGTGGCCGCCACTGCGGTCTTTCTCCGCCTGCCAATGGCTCCGCGCCGTAAAAACGCACTTTGCGAAATGACCCGTTTCTGTCACTGCGCTCCCGCCGATGCGAAGGACGCGAAGCGGATCGTCGGTCGAACGAGAAACCGCAGACCGCTTTCGGCGTGGTTCTTTTTTTCTTTCCCCTGGTTTTCGAGCGATGCGCCTGTCCCGGCGAGGCGTCGTTCTGCACGGTTCTGGAGCGCGCGCGCGCGCAAATGGCGTGGACCCCTCTTCCCGAACATTCGGTTGTCCCGCGAGCCGCCTACGTGTTGTAGACGGCGGAACTTACGGCCGGTAGCTGTTGCGCGGAGCCAACTTTTCGAGAGCAGACGACGCAGCGGTTGGCAGTGGATGCCTTCTGTCGTCGCGCGAACGACGACGCACTGACAGGCACGAGCGACCGGTTAGGCCTAAGAAGGGACGGCACGAGTTGCACCGTGACATTGCGTTACACGTCGGTGCGCCTTGGGAGGAGATGCATTTTGTATACGTCGAATTGCATGCTTGCTAGCGTGCTTCGTAACTGTGCTTTTTAACTGTGACCTGCGTTTTGTGCAAAGAGAAAGGGTACGAGAGAATGCGCGTTCTTTTTCTTTTTGTAGATTGACGCGTTTCGGCATCGCGGACGTTGTGGGAGCAGTGTTGACAAGGAAAGGTTGCAGTGTGAACCATCGCACCTAGTGAACGTGGTTTCTCAGTTTGGTGACTCTGCGTCTTCAATGTACGTCAACCGTGGGGCAGCGCTACTTTCTCGCTGGCTACGTTTGGTCTCACAGCTGTGATGCTTATATTGCAATGACTCAACCGTCGGTCACCTCAGCTAACAGTTGACTGCGATCGAATGAACTGCCGCGTCCTTTCTTTACCTTCTCTTCAGCCACTGTTGGCAGCATTTGGCGACTTCTTTTTAAGCGGGCGTTTCTGATCCCTCAACGTCGTGTTATTCAAGCTGTAGTGAGTGTAGATGCTTTGGCGCGACTTGCTGGACGTCGAGGAAAGTAATTTTCTCACGTAGGCTACGTTTATTTATTCCTGCACCATCGACGCAATAGTGTTTGACGCGTGCATAAATGCTGGTGGAAACGAACATGGTCTGTTGTGGGAAAACTACGTGAATTGCTGTCGTTTGGTGTCATTGAATGTGACAAGGTGTACCGCTGCCACATTCCTGAATGGTGACCAATCACGCTCTCAAGAGAAGCACTGCTTAGAGGACGAAATCACGCACTCGCTTTTTTACGTGCAGCATGACTGCTGTGATTGGGAAGCCAAGTGCAGAGATACAATCCGCGGGGACATTGCAGTCGGGACGTTTAGCTTGCCGAGCCCGGGATCTCGGTTTGAGTGTATATGGATTTAGATTTATTATATCTTTGTGGGTGGTTTTCACTAACATGACATTATAGAATGGGCAGAATAAACGTCTGCACGCTAAGGTGTGGTTCTTGTTAGGTTACTCTGCCATAGAAGTTCAGTTCATTGAACTTTTGGAAACTCGGTGTGAAGATTGAAAAGGAAGTTTGGCTCAACTGAAGTGAACATGCACCATAAAGGATCAAAGCAAAATGAACACGAAGGAAAACGTGGCATGTAATTGATGGCCGTCTCATAATTTACCATTCCGCAGTCGACTCATCATGTTGCGATTGTGATGTTCCTTTTCAAATTTCGTGCATGACATTCAACTGCTTCTCAACAGAAATTATATTCAAGACAACCAAGAGTCACAGAAAGCACAGTGGACCTTATTTAACGAACTTCGTAAAAGTTGCTCTATTGCTACACACTTATGTTCATTATGAAATTCAGGCATATGAGTGATTTCTGAATTCGCGCTTACTTGACACTTCGCGCGCTGCAAATCACTGCAGACAATGTTGCTTCAGACACGCACATAATGTTACTTCAATGCGATTCATCTTCCATTTATAGTATTTCCCGCTAAAGAGGACAACGTTGTTATATAAAAAATATCCTTATTTTCGTCCAAGACTCGGTCACTTCCTTTCGAATCTCGTCGGCACATGCACTTTAGCTGCAGTGTCGTCGATGCAGAGTATTCCCGACAAACGCATACAAATAAAGTTAAAATAAAGAATGTATATATATATATGTATATATATAAAGAGAGAGAGAGAAAAGCTGCAGAAGTCTCGTCTGATGAGTATGACAGTGCGACAGCCTTTCTGCCTAACAGTGCTTTAGGACACGGCTGGTAAGGCTTGTATACGATTATTATTGGGGTAAGATCTACGACGTTTAGGGCCATTGTGGGACTTCGTAAGTGATTCTTTGCTCATGACAGCGAGGGAAGGGTGCCGACGGAAGAGCTGTGCAGTCGAGGACAGCAGGGAACTATATAGGTGGAGCGGTAAAACGAGAAAACTCGTAGGCATAGGATGGTGTCGACAGGCGCAGGCCAGGGTTAATTAGCGTGCTGTTTCCTACTAAAATTGCTAGAAGGAAGAACTCCGATGTTGAGCTCGCTCAGATACCGTGGGACTGGTTAATAATTAGTATGCATATATTTGTGATAGTCATTCCGGTGTGCCGCCTCCTGGCCACGTCACTGCTGCCTTTTATGACCTCGGTGACGTCAGTCCGCAGGTGACGTCTCTCGACGTGCTGTTGTTGTTAGTGCTGATATTCGGAGCTTCGTGTAGGTGGCTGTAATAGCACGACCTTGTACTTCGCTCCGGACTTGCGCTGTTCACACGACGCGTTGTCTCTGGACGATCACCCGACGTCGTTTCGACCACCTACCTCCTGCTGTGCGGGTGCAATAGGAAGTTAGGGGGCTTTGGCTTGGACTTGGAGGCTTACGTCACCGACTTGGCGACCTCCTTTCCCGATTGTTTTTTAACTCTGCCGCCTTCTTTCCGGGTTAGACTGTTCTTGCTCATTGCGTTAAATACTTCGATATCATTCTTTCTTATTAAAATTTTGTTGTTGTTTTTGTTGCTTGCAACCATCCTTAGAGCTTGCTTCCTGCGGCCCGGCATCATTGGAGCAGTTCGTTTCATGCACTGTGCATACAAGATGGGCATGGCTGTCTGCACAACAGGGGTGCGTGCCGCAGAGCCTGTGTAGACATAGCGCCAACATGGCGCAACTTTAGGCATTTGAGACATTGAAGTGATTGAGGCACATATACTGTAAAGGGCCACCGGGTGCCTCACATTACCACCTTGACGTAAGTCAAATAAGATTATTTAAAGATGTCTTCCTCGATAAGAAGTTTGGCGTTCGTCGAGAAACCGAAGAGAGGAAAATAAATATCTTGTCTATTGGCTACAGAAAACACATGCAACTCTTTGTCCACTGACATCAGAAATTACATTTGTCCCGATTCCTGCGCACAAGGAACGAGCTCTAGAAATACCATATGCACAACTACCCGCATGGTTTTGAATTTGTTCTAGGCAGCTGGCCTGGCGTCGCTACGTCCACTGTAACCATGTTTTTTTCTCCCCATCGCACTTGGTTGATTTCTTTAGGAGCCAGCTTTTTTAAGTTGAACGTTGATGATCTTTATGTGTCCAGAATACAAGTTCTCCGCGTTGTCGAGAGGCACATAGAGTGAATGGTGTAAACCGGACGAAGCGACCTGGTGGGACTTTGCTCAGCCATACATATAGTTGTCCTACGGTGTTTTCTCTTAAACTCTGCTTTCCAGGATGGTTTAGTCGATGCCGCAGTCCATCGCGTAGCTGTTGGAGAAACGAGAGCCGCCCAGATACCGCCGAGCCGACGTATACATGCAGGTCTCGATCGCACTGCAGCACTAAAAGTCAAGTGTAAACCTAACATAACCTTTATATCCCGCGGGCACTCCAAACGCCTTTGTGTACTGAGGAGCATCTACCGAAAAGACGTTGTGAGGTCACACGCGGCAAAGCAGAATCTCCCGTTTTGTAGATGTCCCCTGCGAATCGGGGGTATAATCCGTATTCTGTAGTATGATCCTTAAGGGGGTATACACCCTCGCGCACTGGTCTCCAACGAAAGAAAGAAAAATTCAAGAAAACTCTTCATTCCGTGTAAAAGAAGGATTTTATACTTAGCATTTACTTAGCATTTACTTAGCATTATACTTAGCATTAGTATTTCATTGCATAGCGAGACTCTCAAACAATAATAGTTGGCACTATAGTCGCCACCGTCTCTCCATGTTGGTGCCTCTGGCAGCTTCGACGCTTTATACGGTTTCATTTAGAACCAGCTCAGCCGCCAGGTCAGCGTGGTTCGCGTGGGTGTTGTTTCGTTTCTTGCTGTTCACACGGACAGTTGCACGAGCACTTGCACGTGCAGCACGGATATCGTGGACACATCAAATCCGCACCGTACCGTATGTCGGCGTGGTGAAACTCCATGCAAATAGCGCAGCCTTGATTACTGGTGCCTCTATGTAGCCTTTCTACAAGCCACTGGGCTTGAATCACGGCCTCAGAGATGCCACACCGTTGTGCACTTGTGTACAAGCACCTCCTCCTCATATCATCGTCATCATTCATCTGCCCTTTTGCTCCCCGTCCCTTTTCCTCATGTGTAGAGCAGCAGGGCAGAGCAAGCACAGGCCGAACTCTCTGCCTTTCTGTAAATAATTTTGTTCTCTCTCTGTGGTAAGTAATCCTCAAGAGCAAGGGAAAGGGCTTACCTCAAAGGAGTTTAGTTTGCCTTTGTATCGTTGGCATTAAACTAACCTAACCTAACTTAGCCTATAGCTAATCAAACCTTACGTGGACGCAAGAGGTTTGCCATCTGACTTGCAGCTGCTGAAACGCTCGCAGACCTCGCGCATGCGAGTTTCCTTCGCGAGTTTTACATACAAGCCCGCATAAGAGGAAGCTTACTCACCGTTAATTAGCTTCACAATTAAGGAAGCACGGCAGCAGATACGCATAATACAACGCGGGTCTTTGTATGAGTGCTCTCGTGGCCTTCTGACCGCTGATAGAGATGCGCGCAATGCTGGGTGGCTGTTACAATGACTGATCGCGTTTTGTATAGATGGTTTAGTTGAACCGAACAGACGTCGTAATCTCCCGTGGCTTGGGTCATGGAAGTGAAGTGCAGCTACACAGCCAAATTTAGAGCTCGAGACCACTACCGTAAAGAAAGAAAAAAAGTAAAGAGAGAGGGAGAGAGGGGGGGAGGCCACGTCGCATAGACGGGTCGCGTCGCGCGTTAGCGTAAGCGCGTGAATTCAGCTGTTAGCGTGAGCGCTTTAAGCATCAGTAGTTGACCAGTCCAGCGTTTTAAGGACGGGGTCCGCCCGTTGTATGAAAACTGGTCTAGAGAAATTAGGTTATAGATAAGTTACAAATGCGAAAGCGAGCGGTACTTGTATAGGCTAGCCGAAATATTTCTGAACAAAGTGTTTCCATGGCAGGCTTCGTGTAGTCCGTGCCAGATGCACGCGTGCGAGCAAAGACAACTCTGGAACACAGAACAGATTTTTTTTTTCGTTCGCGGAAAACGAGCAGACCCGTTCACTGCCGCGGTTGTGCTTCTACCCGTCTTCCCCTCACTGCACCTCTTTGAGCGACAAACCTTCGGTGGAAAACCCTTGAAGAATAGACGTGGAGTATTCAATCCATTTCGCTGTCGCTAATCACGAACCTTGCCTTTCGACGAGGTGGAGTTGGAAACACAGTGGAATTTGCCGCCACGGCTCCGAACGGGCCGCGAGCTCATTGCACTGGCGTCGGGCAAATGATGTGATCATCCATTTCTTCCTGCACAGTGAAGGTATACGCGGCTCGTGGCAGCTTTGTGACGCCAGGTTTTGCAGCTTCTCCGTTGGTACTTGCTACATGGCAATCGCGCTAAACGAGCTAGGCATTCCCAGTTCACAAGCCACCCCTCAAGTTCGTCATCCAGTGAATATAGATCTGTCAAACGCTGAACGAAACTGCATAATGTGGGACGCCAAAAGCGTTGGGTGCCTTTCTACGGGGCCGGTGACTCGGCGCCATCTTTTATGCGTTCGAAACGTCAAGTGGGCTTTGCAAATAAGTTGAAGAACCTACTGTTTCTCGCAAACGAGCGGTTCAGTGGTCCTTGCAAGTCAACGATCAGTGGCTACAGTAGACCAGTTTTCTGAAACGTACGGCTTGGGAGACGCAAGCGGCATGGAAACGTCGCTTATATGCGGCCCGCGCTAAAAGCGCCGTATATAGCGCCGTACTCGCCCCTTAATTGTCTGTGGGTTTCGGGCGCTTTGTGTCACAAGCGGTTAACCCCCCCCCCCCCCCCTAGTGTGTTTCGAATAATCATGGAAGTGCAAGTTTATACCTCAAAATTTTATAAAAGGAAAGGCCCTTCGGCTCCCGCACGGGGGCCTTGCCTTTCCATTCATAAACTTTCGTGGTCGGTGTCCGCTTTTCATTGCTGTCATGTATATTCCCGACTAGACGGGTTTCCGTCCAATCCTTGATTTTCAAGTGCAATACACGTGCGCTTCGGCCGGGACAACGAAAAATTACGGTTAAAGCGATAATTCGAATAAAGTGATTTCGTTATAACGAGGTTATAGATTGCACGTTAAATTATGGTCAGAGTGATAATTCGAATGTCAACAATTTGTGACACCGGAGTGGTCTGTTATTTTCTTATTATCAACCTGTCGCTGCTTGTCCTCCTGTTCATGTTAGGCCCATACTCTTATGATATAAAGTCTGACCTTCGGTAGAGCAAGCCCTTGATCTTTCATTTGGTATATTGCTATAACGTAAAATTCATGAAATTAGGACTGGGCTTCAGGCTGAAAAGCACCAAAGGAACACGTACAGTGTCCGTATATTCGCGTCTGCTTTCTTTCTGTTTATGAAGAGTGTCCATAAGATAAAATAATTTTTTCATACACATACTAGCGCTGTAGTAAACTCACCTTTACCCTTGCTACGGTTCTTGGTGTGAGATTCAAGAGAGGGAAATTTGGCCTTCATTTTCTCCTCTGGCAATCAATCTCATTTTTCTTTGTCTTTCCTTTTAGTACAAATAATGAGCTGTTTTTAATAGGAATATTCCATAAGATGTGATATTGGGTGAGTTCGCGAAGCTTCATGGCAGCTACAGCGCGACAGACGCGGACAAAAGGAATAGAAGGGGACACAATACGGCGTTGATTGTGTCCGTATTGTATCCAGCGCGGTATTGTATCCCTGCTATACCTCTTGCCCGTGCCTGCCGCGATGTAGCTACCACGTGGAATATTCCAGTCTAGTACGCCGGTCACACGGGATACTTTCGGTCGCACACGATACCGACCTGATTTTTTATGACAGTGACATCATAAAGTACTGACATGAAATTGTCGACTTGTCATTTTGCAGCATTAAATGAAGGTCCTAACTCTTCGTCGCCTTCGCCATCAGTTCAGTTTGCCCAGTGCACCAACTTCGGGAATGGCCCATGTGTCTCTAGCTGCCAACGGAAGGATGGGGAAAACCGGCTCGCTCTCTCTTTTGAATGGGAGTCGTTCTTAATTGTCTCCTCAAATTTCTTTCTTTCTTTCTTTCTTTCTTTCTTCCTTTCTTTCTTTCTTTCTTTCTTTCTTTCTTTCTTTCTTTCTTTCTTACGTCGTTGATCGTTGGGCTATCCTCTTTGCGCAGTTTGTTGTCTCTCACACAGTGACGTCATGCGCTGTCTCATCTCGTACATCCTGATGACGCGTCTAGCTTGACTTTGTCAGGGGTCCTTCACGCTAGTCAAGGAGGTTTGATGCAAGTCTTGTTAGGGCAGAAACAGCCTTTGTTAGGCTATCTGGCGCCGCACGCATACCAAGCTTGTTCATCAGTTCGGCAAGGTTTTCCGGTTTTGTCAGTGTTGTTTGCACTGCATTTGGAGTCTCTCTGTCAAAAGATCATTCGAAACGAACAAATGGATCGAACGGCTCAAGCATACAGATATGTCCAGTTAAAAGAGTGCTGACATGATATTTCCCACTGTTCACTTTTTTTTTGCATTAAATGAAGGTTCTAGACTTCTAAGCCCAAGAAAAAAAAACAATGGCAAGTCTCAGAACGAGATAATTTAATATAATTGATTTCCTACAGCCAGTTTCGGCTTCGTTTCCTGGGAGGTTGCTGTGTCATGGCGTCATGACGCGGAAAGTGGTCACGTGGGAGCAGAGATTATGACATTCTCTGCGGCTCGCGGCATAGCAGACGACCGAGCGAGCCAAAGCGAGTGTCAAAAGGTCGCAATGTCTGTCGCCCACGGGATCACCTTCTGCGTTATAACGTCACAAGACAGTAGAAACGAAACCAGAACTGGCTGTAGAAAACTGTTTGTTTCAGGCGTTCTCAAGTTTGCGGGTATATTTTTGGGGGATTTAGAGGTGCCGGACCTTGATCTTATGCAAAATATTCATGTCAGGAATACCATGACGGAACAGTAATCGCTTACGAGGATGATGTAGCATTGTTTTCCCATAATTAAAAGAAAGTATATGCAAGTTGGTTAAACATGTTTTCACCGTCTGTAAAACTTCTGTAAGTGTATAATCAATTAGGGCAGATCCACAGGTTTCTGGCATGAAATCTGGGGCCACACACTTCAAGTACTTGAAAATGTGTAATTGAAAGTCTTGCTTAAAAAAAAAAGAAAAAAAAACAACTCAGGTGTGCCGCTTCAGCACTGTCCTGATACCACACAGTACTGGAGAGAACAAACAATCTATTCGAGAGAAAACAGAAAGCTGACGTGGCCGGGACATAAACAATCGCGGGTGCAACAGTGTGCAATGTTTTTGGTGGCTAAGACACGGTATGCTCTTCAAGCACTGTGCACGGCGCAAGCAGTTGTGCGAACAATTCGTCGTGCTTTCGCAATACTTACGTGGAATTCATGATGGGATTGTATCACTCGTACAAATTCCTTTTGGACCAGCAAAATGTGGTGGACTGATCCTCCAGCTTGTGCGACAGGTGGTAACAAGGTTTTTTTCTTTTATTTCTTCGGCATCAAAATGATTTATTTTTACACACTAATACGAGTACTTCTTCGGAAAACTTTTCAAGAATTTGTTTTACTTTCAAGTGATCAGAGGTGTGGTGGCGTTATGGTTTATTTGCAAGACATTATATCTGCACTCCGGATATTGCGAGTGGGCTTTCTTAGACAACTACAGTGAAGCAACCAGGCAAAGACTGTATATAAAACCTCATTGAATGTATTGATGCCACAGAGCTATTTGCTATTCAGGCCGAGGACAATATGCTTTTGAAGGCAGAAAAGGGTGCCAGGAAAACCTGCAGTCATGTCTTTCTTTCTTCATTAGCATGCCAGCATATTGCCTATTGAAATATAGTTGCAAGAATAGGGTTTATTTGTCCCATGGACTACAAAGTGCATTCTCTGCAAGTTCGAAATCATAAACGTGCCTTCATAAATTATTGGGACACTGTTTTTTTATTTTGCGACGTATATTACGAACGCTCAAAATAAAGCTTCCGATAACGCCATGTGACAATCGCTTCTTGCCTGTTGAATATAAAAACCTGGGTGATCCTTTTGTGGTCCTCGGCCTCCTGAGTACATGGAAGAGGAGAATACAAGTGCGTCACGCCGATATTAATACAGGTAGCGTGCGAGAAAAATACATTTAAAATGTGGCATATACGTTCGTGATGTGTACATGGCAGTCCGAACCCCCACATCGGGTAAGGCTACTCGATGACTTTGCATGTTTGAAGTTTTAGTGCGACGGTATTAGAAATTTTGACATACGAATATACTAGGTTTTGAATAACGTTTGTATTGAAGTGTGAACTGAAATGCAGGATATAAAGAAAGAAAAATGTGTGAGCTAATGGATAGACCATTGGTCGGGCTTCTTTTTCCTTCCTTATTATTATTTTTTTTTTCTGCGGTGAGACCCGGGTTCGAAATACATCGGATACGTATATTGAGAAAAATTAAACGGCAGCTTGTACTCAGCCATTGAGGCTGGAACCCGACCCAGCCATCTGGCTTAGAACGCTAACAACGTTTGGGGTTTGGCGTAATGATTCTGCGGAAACCCGCAAGGTGGAGGAAAGATACATATATATATATATATATATATATATATATATATATATATATATATATATATATATATATATATATATATATATATATATATCTTTTTCAACTGCGAAGCTTTTCTTTCGAGGAACCCGTGGGGTTTCCTTTGTAGCAATTGCTACGATAGGGTGGATATCTCATTTCCCCTTTGTTAACGCTTAAGGTTCTCAGACACCCTAATAAAACTAATATACAGATGCGCCATCTGTTGTACACAAGAAGAGACAACGTATGACGTTATGGCAAAACAACTGCTCTCAACACAACCAGCTTTGACACGGAGACTATCCTGATGACTGACGACACAAAAAAAAACAAAACAAAAAGACGTCGCAGTTTCGCCCGAAAGCAGAAGCGTCGGTTGCAATAGCAAATTAGAGGACAGCTGTACGAAGTAAGGGTAGTAGTTTTATGGGCTGTATAAACGCTTTAACGTAGGCATGCTAAATAAGCTAACAAACATGGCGTCATGCGCGCACAAGCAGACATGAACGCAGCTCACTCGATGACCGCGGAAACTCGCCGTCAAAACGCTGGAGTGAGGAAACGCGGCAGCAGCAGCGAGCGAATCGGCTCTCGTGCCGCGTCTCGCACCAACGTGAACTAAGCCGTGAAAACACAGCGCGCGGCGGACTCTGTCCCCATCGCAGATGGCTTTCAAAATACAGCGACCCGGGCGGGCGGGCGGGCGGGCGCGGCTTCCCGGGCCGCCTGGAGTCATCATCAGCCTGGTTACGCCCACTGCAAGGCAAAGGCCTCTCCCATATTTCTCCAACAACCCCGGTCATGTACTAATTGTGGCCGTGTCGTCCCTGCAAACTTCTTAATCTCATCCGCCCACCTAACTTTCTGCCTTCCCCTGCTACGCTTCCCTTCCCTTGGAATCCAGTCCGTAACCCTTTATGACCATCGGTTATCTTCCCTCCTCATTACATGTCCTGCCCATGCCCATTTCTTTTTCTTGATTTCAACTAAGTTGTCATTAACTCGCGTTTGTTTCCTCACCCAATCTGCTCTTTTCTTATCCCTTAACGTTACTCCTGTCATTCTTCTTTCCATAGAGCGTTCTACTCCGCCTGGAGAAGAACGCCCCGATTGCCGGCTCACCCTCGCACGCTTTCACTCGCACATACAGCATACGGCACGCGGCAACGATTTTATCGCCCTTGGACTTTATACGGAAGCAAGATTTGGGTACGGGCTAGTTGGTATTCCGTTGTTTCAAACATCACTTGCAGCGCATACATAGACAAGGGACCAAAAGAACGACGAAGACTAGCGCTTGTACTCTTAGTTCTTTTGGTCCCTCGTATATGTACACTGTAAAATAATTTACACCCTTAAAAGTGGAAAAGGGTGTAAATGTGTCTATAACTCACACCCCTAGGGTGTTATCTACGTAACGGACACCCTAAGGGTGGGAGTTTTAGACATATTTACACCCTTTTTTCACTTTCAAGGGTGTAAATTATTTTAGTGTGTATGCGGTGTAAGTGACGTTTGAAATATTTATACGGAACCTCACGGCGGCGCCGACGGCTACCGCAGAAATGTGCCTGGAGTGTCCGTATAATTACTATCGCAATAATAATAATAATAATAAAAAGAAAACACGGAGGTAGCTAAAGGACGCTCCGCATTAATAGGTTGTCACCGAGTCGCTCCGGAACCATTTCAGGAGATGACCGGAGCGGTGCCTGCGCCACTACCGACTGGAGAACGAAGGCCTTTCCTTCGACAATAGAGACTTTTAGCGTGTCCGCTATTCCGGCAAACCGGGGCGGTTTGGGCGGATTACCGGATGGTCGTGGGCGTAAACGTGAGTGCCCAGATTGGTGGCGCCAGCTGGTGGTGCAAAGCTCAACCACCTAAACACATCGCCAATTACTGTATTATTCTTAGCTGGGGTGTAAGTTTTCGACAGCGGCGTAACTGTGAACACAATTGCGCCGCTGCCAAAAATTTGCACCAGCAGCGAAGCAGAATAAAGTAGGTTACTGCAATTTTAGCTCTGTGTTTGTCTTATTGAGCTCTACAACACCAGGCGGCTGCACCGCTCCGGTCGCTCACGTTTACGCCCCCGACCATCCGGTAATCCGCCCAAACCGCCCCGGTTTGCCGGAATGGCGGACACGCTAAAAGTCTCTAATGGTGGCGGCACACGCACGCACGCACGCACGCTGCGCGGGCGTCTTGATTGGTCATCGGAGAGGGACATCGGCCGCGCAAGAACTGAGTACGCCGAGTTAGCGAAGCCTTCCTCTTTCAAGGGTGTCCGCCGTTTTAGCCCGATTGTTCCAGTCGATGAGGTGTTCGATGAACGCGCGTCGGCCCGAAAACGCGGTAAAAGAAAGTGAGAGAGAAATAGATGGATAGAAAAAAGAAAGGAGAGAGAAAAATAGAGAGACCTAGAAGTGAGAGAGAGAAATAGACGCACGTAGAGAAGGAAGGAGAGGTACAAATGAGAGCGAAACAGATTGAAAGAGATGGATATATACGTAAAGAGATAGATAGATATATAGATAGACAGATATATAGCTAGATAGATAGATAGATAGATAGATAGATAGATAGATAGATAGATAGATAGATAGATAGATAGATAGATAGATAGAGAGAGAGAGAGAGAGAGAGAGATGTAGGAATTGAAAAACAGCAAAAAAGGAACACCGTTGCCACTCGCTCAGGCCTTTCGTTTTCCCATCTCAGTCCTGTCGCTTTCGTTCCCTGTCCCTCACACATCCTTCGCGTTCGCCAAGGAAAGCGGAGTAAAGCTAAGCGTTCGTTCCATACACGACGTGCTCGTTAGTGCCGGCTGTCAGCCTTGTGTGCGCGCTCACTTCGCCCCCCCCCCCCCCCCCT